>NW_026623516.1:150612-158273 GCF_030028575.1 Malurus melanocephalus | reverse complement strand
CTCTCTTCTTACCTAGTTGGATTTGAACAAGGTGTGCTGACTTTGTTCATCCAGCGAAGTGTTGTACTCTGGGGAAAGAAAACCTGATTAGCATTGACTTGGCTTCGTTTAGAAGGAAAAGCAGTCTTGCTAATAACTTGTCTCCAAAGAGAGGGAGACTTGTTAATCCTCAATTAAAATATATTGGTGATGGTGAACCTCACCCATCTTAAGCTTACTAACAAGAAGTCGACTTTTTCATGGTTTCCTTAAAAAAGAAGGAAAAATAAAAAGCTCTGTGTGCAAACAGGAGCAGCACTTTGTTGCAACTAGTGCTTGCAGTTCAAATTTTAGAGC
Organism: Malurus melanocephalus; assembly: GCF_030028575.1. Classification (NCBI taxonomy): domain Eukaryota; kingdom Metazoa; phylum Chordata; class Aves; order Passeriformes; family Maluridae; genus Malurus; species Malurus melanocephalus. Next base: position 157,937 of record NW_026623516.1, on the reverse strand, counting down.
TGTTGCTGGGATGGTCACAAGTTTGTTTCATACCAAGAAMTGAAAAACCWTATATAGACTAGCTTTTGAGTTTASAAATGGACCTTTTTTAAAGTTGAGAGTAAGCTTCCTCCTCCCCAAATAAAATGAAGAGCAGAGAGTACTTTCTCATCCCAAGCCCACTTCTCGGTGTGCTTTACGCAGCCACCCCRGGATGCTGGCTGCCTGCTGGCAGATGCCGAGCTCTGCCATCCTCACACGCTGCCTGTGCRGAGCATTCCGCCCTGGGAATGCATTCCCAGCCTGGGAGGGGGCTGTTGCACAAGCCCCACTGCAGGCGGTGTGSTCAGGGCGGTGAGCTCGCACCATCGCCCACAGCCCTGGGGCACCCCGAGCGTGGTGCCCAACGCCATGGTCAGATGGGGTGTTCCTCCCAAATGGGTCAAATCTGCTTGGGAAAAGCTGAGAGAGGGGAGAAGGGTGTTAAAGTGAATCACAGCCCTGAGAGGCTRGAAGTGGAACCTGTTTCAACCACTTTTTCAGCTTAATCTATCCCAGCATTTGATCTGGGTCAGCTGTAAGAACAATTAAGCTCTTTGTTGGCAAAGCACTGGACTTGATGACCCTGGAGATCTGTTCCTGTGTGTTTATGAGTAGGAGATGTGAAAAGGAGAGAGACTTTGGGTGGTTATTAATAGGGTGATAAGCCTGATGAGCTGACGAACAGGAACCCTTTGAATCTCGTTGTGTCTTCCTGCCTCACCTCCACACGTGGAATTTTGTGCTGTGYACAAACGTTTGTGGGGAAGCATGCACGAAATTGGGTGTGAAAGAGAGTGTCTGCAAGTTTGTCCGGTCTGGTCCAAGTTTCCTGCGTACTGGTGGGAGGAGATGAGAGTAACAGAATTCCTTTTAGGCACKCTGGATTCTTCTGCAGTTTGACTGAGTGATGATGCAGAGTTTGGAGTGCTTGCTAAAATCAAATTAAATCATTGCCAAAAGAATAAACACCTCTTGTTCAAACACTGATAAGAAATATGTGCCATGACTTTTGATTATATCCGTCATCCTTCTCAAAGATCTTCCTGCTCTTTGTGGGAGACAAATTAAAGAATCTCTTTCCGTTAAGATTTTTATCGTAGTTTTGGGAGGGGTGGGGAGGGGGGAAACTAGTTTTATACTAAAAAAACTTGCGCACTGCTTTATAGTTTTTTGGTAGCATTCCTTCTCACTGAAAATTAAGAAAAGCTATATATACATGGCTGCAAATATTTTTGAGGGTTAGGATAGCCTCTTCAGAAGGGTGCATTTTTGGTTTTGTTTTTATTTTCCCTCTTAACTTTTAAAACAATAATTCATATGCATGTGTTCAAGCTGTAGTGCTCTTGGTGTGAGTCCTTTCTCTTTGCAGGAATGGGTGTGTGGGGTAGCCTGGAAGGATGTCCCAAGGGAGCTGGATTTCCTTGGTGAGAGAAACCTTTCTTGCACCTATCTGGGATATTCAGCAAACCTTAGTTTAAGGTTAAGGAATCTGGGGATTGAGATGTAACTGTTTTTTGTTTTTTTTTTGCGCATTAGCTTCATTGGTGTGCAGTAAAAGTGTGTCCAGGGTTTATCATCCTTGCTGTGAGCCTGGATTTGGCTGGGAACTACCAGAGGACAAAGCCATGGTTTTCCTTGGCTGATTTTGCCACGTGGCGGTCATCATGACTGCATTTGCCAAAGGCTCTTTCCCTCCCGCTGCCCCTTGTGTGTGGCCCTCAGCCAAACCTGGGGTAAAGGAAGCAATCTCTGAGGGATGCTGCCTGGTCAGTGCCCAGGAGAGCAGCCCAGCTGCTCCCTTCCTCCCATCTGGAGGTGCCAGGAAGAAAGGATTATCTGTGCAATACCTTCTGAACCCCACTTGTCCTACCCCAAGATGAAACCACTTGGATAGGTGCTGTATAAAACCTAATTTATTTCTCAAGGAAGACTCGTTTTGGCTAAACCTGACCCTCTCTCCTCATTTCCTATTTGTGATATTTTGGAGTTCTGCTGGCTCTGAGCAGGCAAGCAATTCCCAATCCCCGCAGGAGGAATTCTCTCCCTGAGCTGTGCAGGACTCAGATGGGAGTTCCACGCCTTCCAGTGGCCTYTCTTTATTTAAATAGTGTCAACACCCCACATGTTTGGGCACAATCTGTCATTAGGAGCAAGAAATAGGGAGATGCATTGGAGGTTGTGTTCCTTGATGGTATCCCTGCCATTCCAGCTACGCTTCTTGTGCATTCATCCTTCGATTTTGCTGTAATTGCACTTACAGGATTAAAGTTTTTCTCATGTGATGGCATCTGTGCAGGGTTGATAGGCRTGTGTCTTATCCTTGGTCTGTGAAGGTCTTCTGCAAGGATGTATAACCAGGTTCCTTTTTCTCCAAGAGGTTTTCAGACTGCATTCCAGTTGCAAAGCTTTAATCAGAGGTAGAAAAGCCTGATGTCCAAGATGCGTTTATCTTTTGTTTGGAGGGACTAAGTGGATGCTACTGCCCTGTTTGGGTTTGCCAGTGAAAAGGGTGAAGTAGACCAGAGAGCTGGTTAGTGGGAAGCTGAGACCTGCCTCTTTCCATGTGCTCCCATCTCCCTCCCAGCTGAAATRAGGGGATTACACTGTGGGAGAAGCACAGAGAGGGGCAAGAATTGAGTTTGCTCCCAGYAAACATCCAGCCCCTTGCTGGAGCAGGTTTGTCATGCCATGGATGGCCTTTTGTTCTGTTGTAGCGTACCAACATTTTTTTTGTGGTAGCACAGGTAATGTGACCCCCATGTTGAGCAGTGAATTGGGGATTTTAACTGGAGAAACTCTGTCATTGTTTAAGGTGGAGGGATGGGACCTCAGCAGTCTGAGGCTGTGGGTGTAGCCCAGAAACAAGTGATTGTAACCTGCATGTGGGTGGAAGGAGTGAAATGTGTGCTTTATTACACAAAAATGAAACCTGATGACACTCGGCCATCTGCACAGCTTTAACTGTGTAGTATTTCTGCAGAAATCGGGACAGTTTGGCTGTGTGTGAGGTGTTGGTACTGCTCAGTAACATATATGCTCTGGGGTTTGTGCAGCAGTGCAATTACACTTGACATCAGATTGGAAATTGCAGCTCTGTTCTACAATTTTCCATAGTTGAAAGGAAATTTAGTAAGCAATATGAAATCAGGAACAGATTGTCTTCTCAGTTTCTTGTTTCATTTGGCAAAAAAAAAAAAATCTAGATATTTCCTAGTATGAAAATACAGTTTTTCAGTGTGAGAAATGAAAAAGAGCTGCCACTGGTGTGTGGTCAGGACATTTTGCATCTTGAAGTGGTTGCAACGGATGATCCATTTTGTTTGCTGTAAATTGGCCTTGGTTGMGACAGTATGAAATTATCGATATATRTATGGATATCTCTATATACACTCTCCGTAGTCTGGTAATTATTTTTCCTTGGGGACTAGAACTGCTGTTTTGACCAGTTATTTTTATTGGTCTGATGGTTTGCGTCTTTGACAGTGTCGCCAACACCTCATTTCTCTGATTTCTTTCAGCATGAGCTAGTTATGCTATTGCCTGGTTCCCTCAAAAGCTATTTTTCTTTTTACTTTCAAGTTTTTTTAAATGAATTAATGACTTTAGGTCAAGTTAAATTGCTTTCTTTTTTTTTCTCCTTGTGCATAGAGAAACAAAAGAAAGGAACTTTTCCTACCTTGTGTTTCAGCCTGTCTGGGGGCAACCTTTTGGTTTGCATTTGTCAAGTTATGCCTGCTGGAAGGGTTTATTTCCAATTGCAGCTCTGTTTACTGTGAGACAGAAGCTTCAGTAGTTCTATGAAGAAGACATGGCATCTGCTACAGGAAAGCTGTGGATGTGGGATGTGAGAGGGTGTAAACCATTTGCTTTGCACTTTTTCCTCTGGAAGGCATTAGTTATAACTGGTGGAGAAACTACTTATTTCATTATCGTGCAGGGCTGAATAAAAGCGGGTGTTGCCTGGCTCAAGGCAAATTTTAAATTCTATTTACAAAATGTTCCCACTGGAAAAAAAAAATCTGGAAACGCTTCAGAAAGGAGCTCTTGCACCGATGGATTTGTGCTAGACATTGTTAAACCCTGTTATTTTTCTGGCACTGCCTCCAACGCCTCTTGAGAATGTGCAGAGTAGGCAATAAAATGAATGCAACTCTTTTAAAACAAGGTTGCATAAATCATCAGAAAKGAGAGGAGCTTCTTGTACTCTTAACAGCAGCACTCACTCCATCCTCTCCAGCRGAGAAGTGAGCTCAAGCTCTTTGTGCCACTTGGCCTGGATTAGTGTTAAGTCACTTTTGGTATCAAGTAGAATTAAGAGGAAAATAATTTCTCTCCAAGGGTGTTWAGGTTCAACTTTTTTTTCCCCTTGCATGCATTTTCTGGATACTCTGTCTCAGTCCTGTGATCTTTGCAGTCCCTTGTCAACTATCCAAGGCCATGATTTTTAGAGTGACACATGAGCTCAGCCATGGTCAGGCATGTGGGTGGAACTCTCCAAATGCATAAAATTGCTGTTCTTCAAAATCTTCCTGTTTTATTTTGGCTTCTTCAGTTACAGTTATAAGTGATTACTGGGAAATATTCTGTTCCTGAGTCTCCCAAGAGCTTTCCATTAGAGCTTTGCTGTGCTGAGATAAGAGGCTGTAATTGTCAGATGGATTAAAGAGCTGCTCTTCAGTAGGAGCAGACCATGGTGTTGTAAGGCTTTGTAGAGCAGCCCAGAACATTCAAAGCTTTGCAAGTGATGTTTTAGCTGTGAGCTGCTGAGAAGAAAGGTTCACCCCTACATTTCTCTGCACTATTCTTAGAGACACACTGGCTCCTGGGGGAGAATCCCACCTCTCTCCTAAAGGAGAGACTATGAGGGGCTTTCCAGGGGTAGCTTAGCTGCTTGAGCAAGGAGCAAATACAGTAGGATGGCATTTTAGGTGATTGAGGTTTTGCTTCTGTAGGACTACAAATATAAGGAGCAAACCCAGTAAGAAACAGCTGTTCAGGAAGCCTCAGCTGAGACCCATGAAACCTTTAGTCCCATGGCATTGGCAAAGTGATCCTCTTTGGGAACTGGAATCTAAACTTGATGGTTTTGTTTGAAAATTACTGACCATTGTTACCAGCTCCCTGCACAAGCAAGCAGCAAAAACGTGGGGGATTTTTTGCAGGGGGAGCTTTTTGGTGGTTGCCTTCTTTTTTTAAAATACCTGTTGGGTTTTGTATTTTAACTTGTACTAGGYTGGAATAATTTGGGAGTTGATCCAAAAATGCTCAGTGATACCTTGTATTTTTGCAAATCCCCTGCCACTGCTGTTTCACCTGGGGTYTTAGTGGAACAACTAAAGGAGCAGTGTTTTTAACCAGGATGTGTGTGTTGGTATCTTGAACTGATGGCTCCAMGTGTGATATATTTCTGGGCTTGTGCTCAAGTCGTCCGCTCTCTTTGGAAGTGGACCCAAGTGGCAAGGCTGAGCATGCTTGAAAATTAATGCATTGATTGGAGCCCAGCAGCCTCTTGGGATTGATTCCAGAGTTTGGATCCGGATTAAACTTCCCCCCAAGGACTTTGGGAAGTGGTATACWAGGGGACCTGCTGAAATTTGAGATGAGTCCAACTTCCTCAAGATGGCAAGAAGATGAATGTTTTTACCAAGGGCAAGAAAGTGGGAGGAAACGCCCAGTTTAGGGAGGGAAGGGGAAATATTTTATGGTGGGGTAGTGTCTGGGAATGAAAGGGATGGATTGTGTCTCAGCAGATATGAATCTTTCAGTTTTAATCCACATCTAGGAAGTAAATACAAAGAATCTTGCCGACTTTGGGGAGAGGGGAGGAGGTGCTGGGCTTTTCAGCTGTGCTGCTGAGGCAGAAATGCTGTGCTGCAGAGCTGTGGTCCAGCTGGGTAAGGGGATGATGCACGGGGCTGGAGCACGGTGCTTTGGGAGCAGAGGGGAACAGAACAATAGGAATAGGTGGATGCCAGCAGAACGGTTGAGTCAGCAGCTGGATCTCTCTGCTGTATGGGAAATGACTGACAGTATATTTAATCATTTTGCTTGTTTGTTTTGGCTTTGTTAGGCAATGTCATGGTGTCTTTGGGAATCACAGAAGTCTTCTCTGGAGAGTGATGTGTCAAAAACAATAATRAAGTTCTGACTGATTGCTCTGTAAAATTTGGATTCTGCAGATTTAAGTTATGTCTCAGAGACTGTCAGTAGGCTCTGCAAACCTCTACTGTGATTTTTCGCTGCTGCAGTTTTACTCTGCATTTCATCCTTAGTCTAAGAATTGGCTCCCTCAGGAGTGACTGGTGGTGACGGACTAGAACTAAATGGATAATTAAATCTTCCTCMACCTCCTTTCAGCAGCAGAAAACTGTGCAAGAAGTTCTGTAAAAGGAAACCAGAACATGCRCTGGCTAGGTGCCACCTAATACTTTGGAAACAGGAAACTACTGCTTGATACTAAGGTGGAAAAGCTGTTGAGATGAGCCTTGGTCAGTCTACTGTGTTGTATGTCTGAAAGGAACTGTGAATGTTCAGGTTGGAGGGRTAGGGAGTTTAATGTGGTGTCGGATGGAAATTAGTAGGTATATTGTTACTCAAAAATCTGGAAGAACCCCTTTCTGTCTGTGCAGCTGAATACCTCAAATATAAATCTCTGAAGCTGTGCCTTGCATAAGTGACCATGGCACCATTGCCCTGGTGTTTGCTGAAGTCAGTAGAACTGGAGTAGAACAGGGAGGGAAGTACTGAGAACTGGGTTTGGTTGTGCTGTCAGACATTGSAGGCCCCGTGCCAGATAGCCCGCTGGAAATCCTGCACATGCAGAATATGTGGCAAGGTGATTTAAACAGTAGGGGAAAATATTCCTGGTGYTTGTAAAGCTGGTGAAGTCGCTGTGGAAGAAGCAGTGCCTTTGCACACGTGTTGTCTGTGTACACACACACCCCTCTCTCTAAGGCCAGCTTTTGGGTCTGCTGTGTGCACAGCCTGGCATCTTTGGAAAACACCATATAAATTCCTGCTCACCTCTGAACAGGGCATGCAGTTGTGATGTGAAGCTGTTTCTGATGGGAGCTACAGAGGCAGAAAGGGTAGGGGGGCTCTCCTGACTGTGTTTATCCTGCTGTACTGAACCCCAGCAGATCCTCGGGCACAGGCAATGCCAGCTTGGTGCAGGCCAGGAGCTGCTTTCATATAAAAAATAATGTTGAAGGCAAAACCCTGCCTCCTTTTGTTCTCTGCAGTTGGGATCTGATCACAATTTGGCATCCAGTCCTCTTGACTCCCTCCTCAATCTTGAAAACTTT
>NW_026623516.1:129013-150308 GCF_030028575.1 Malurus melanocephalus | reverse complement strand
TTGCCTTATTTAACTTGCAGATGATCTGATTTTCTCGTTCTGACTAAAATGCTACCTAGCTGGGGTATTTTACTTTGGTGTCTAAAAGGTGATGCCTTCRAATTTTATTGAGCATAATGATGAATTTGGGAGCTAACTTCARTTTCTGGTTCTGTTCTGACCCTCATTGCTCACTGTCCTTGTGCCCTTTGGCCATACTTTGGCGGTTATTGTGCCTGCAGCCTTTCTCTGTGGATGACACACAGATATCCTGTCCAACCTAAACTGCCCTCTCAACACAATAAAATGCTGCATGTCTGAAATGACTGATAACATCAATGGTTACCGTCCAGTAAAAAGTTCAAGAAACAAAGCAGCTTTAATCAACTACTGGAGTTTTCCTCTCCAGCTGCTGYTTCTCCTCCCCACCTCCCCATTTTTATTTTAATTGGTTCATCTTAATGTTTAAAGTTTTATTTTTATTTTTTTTGTCCAAGTTTTCAGCATTGTTGCACAAACTCAGCACATAGGATTTCTGAGCAGCTGGCCGAGTTGTGTTCTTACAATTTTTCTCAGTCACTGAAATCAGGCAACAAAAGCCTTGCCGAGATCTTGCAGTCTTTTTCTGGTTTTTCTGATGCAGGTCTTTGTCTTCAGTTATGTTTACAGCTCTTGGGAGTGTGAGGGAGTGCTTTTCCTATTTGTACTTTATGGCTCTTCTGATCTTTGTTGATGTTGTGTTGTCCAGCTGGTAATGGGAGAACCTARGAAACTGTTGGCATCTCTTTCAGTTTTAGGAAGCTGAATGCTTGGGTTATTAATCAAGTTTTTAAGATYGTGAMGTTCTAATGTCTTGTGATTTCATGYGTTTATCATCATAGAGATGGTATTCTATGATTTCCTTTTTTTACCTCCTTCCTCTCTTTTTTTGTTTATATGTTTTCAAATTTCATGTCAAATTAATTGCTGAGCATAAGCTCAGAGTCAAGAAATGACTGTGTGCAGTGGGGGTGGATCGCGGACTTTCCTGTTTTAAACTGTCTGAATTTTCAAAATAAGTAAGCATAACTGAGATACTCTAATGAAAGTGTTTTATGTTTAYGAAAGGGATTCTTTCATTTTATGAAAGCTTTATGCTCTAAAAACCCGAAAATGGTCTGACTTTCAGAAACACCATTGTTTTCTATGCAAGTATAATTTTTTTCAAAAGCCCAAATTAGATTTTTTTACAGCCTAAATTGCTAGTCTAGGGAAATCAGAGGTATTATTTTTATATGCACTGGAAAATATTTAGAAGTATTTACAGAGTGTAAGGTGTCTAGCCTTAATGTTTCCGTGAAGTGGGATGCACCGTCATTCTGATAATCCTTGAATTAGACAAGGTCTTTTACGTGAACCTRTGGCAGGTGGTAGGAGTCAGGAATTACAGGCATTCCTGCTTTGGGCTGTGCTTGTTTTAAAAGACACTCTGCTTCTGGCTGAAAAAACACTTCTTGTTGAGTTAAATGAATTAACCAAGGGGCAAAACATAAAGTTTAGCTAAAAAAGAAAACTATTACAGCTGGAGGGAACGAGACAACTCCAAAGCTGACAGCCCTTGTGGGTGGACGGAAGCTCATCCTCACATTGCTTTYCATTAATTTGTCTCATTTTCTGAGCCTACAAATGCCTGCATATGTGRACTGTAACTTGAAGTTCTGCTGAGTTCACCAGTACTGTGTCAGTGGAACACATGGTCAGCAGCCTTAGAGGGGTGAATCTTAAAATTGTTCTGCTTTTGTGAACCTGAAGAGCGTAGATGTGGAACGATGTAGGCACTGGAATAGCTCATCCCACTGAAAATGGCACAGACTCTTCTCCCTGCCCCCAGCATGCAAGCCAGATTGTTTTTCGAGTGTTATGGGATGTGTTTGCAAATTACTGACATGAACTGATTTCTCCTGTTTAGCGTATGTGGTGTGTTGGGATGGCTGTGAGGGAAGGGATGCTCTGTTAAAGTGGGCAGAGCAGTCAGGTTTTTAAGTTTGGAACACAGTGGTATGATTTGAGTTTGTCATTTAATGGTGGGGGTTTCTGTGGAGGAGAGGATAGTTGTTTGGGTTGGTTTTGTTTTGTTTTGTTTTTTTCTCCTCCCCAGCTGGTTTGAAATAGAGTGTTTTCCTTAGGCTCTCCTTATGTATTTAGGTGGTGTTGGAAGCTGTCCAGGCAACTGCTGGGGTTATCTAACAATGTGAAATACTTGTGCAGGACAATTGTGTGTGTRTCACTCATGGAGTTTTGTTTTTTGAACCTCTTGGAAGAAGAATGGTTTTTAGTTTGTTAGTTAATTTAGTTACTTAAAGTTGTTGTGGCTGTACATATTGCACAGCCCTGTASATCTCAAATAGATTCCCTTCTCAATAGTACGGGAGAAAATGTGCAGAAATGTCTTTGCTGTCTGCTTACAGGTGGGATTGAGCTGAGGAGAGGCTGTTTTGTTGTGCTGCAGCAGGTCTAATATCCAGGAGAGGAGTGATTGATTCCAGGGCTTTTTCTAGTCCAGTGCCCTCTGTTGCACTGGGAACCTGTTAYACCACTGGGATGGGAAATAGCCTCCTCTCTTCCTGGAAGAAGCAATGACATAACAGTAGGATTACTCAAATCAGATAGGTTTCCAGGCACCATACTAGAACAAATCCATCTTGGTAACTGTTGATATCTTTGGTTCAACCAAAGTTATTTGTTCTCTTGCTTTTCACATTGAGTACACAGTGCACATTATCATTGTATGGTTTCGGAGTGCTTGGTGTATTCAGCTGTACACTAGCTCTGGGGGAAAACCTCTTCAAAATAGACCCACAGGATTTGTTTCTGTTTTAGAACTGGAGCTGGAAGGAGTGTGGTCAAACTGGTGTGGAAATGATTGAGCACATCTTCCTCTCATGACTTGGAAGGGACCAGAGCACTGTCCAAACTGAGTTTGTGCCTCATAAAGAAATATTTCAGTCTTTCTCTCCCTCTTTTTTTTTTTTTTTTTGGTTTGTTTTTTGATGTTTGTTTGAGGTTTTTTATATGAGAAAACAGACTAGAGAAGCAAACCAAATCACAGCTTTCATTGTGATGAGTGAGCTGAGATATATCTCTGCTTCAGCCCTGATCTTAGCTGAGGGCCATGGGTGGAGCAGTTTATTTCTTGGCACTGCTCTGTCATGGCAGAAGCAGAGCGCTGACGTGGGGTATTGTATCAGCCGCCTTCTGAGGAACTGAYAGTCAGCAATATCTTAGTTAATCATTGTGATAGAAGCACTTCTGTTGAGTTTAAGTGACTTATTTCCATCTACTAAAATCYTTTGCTAGGAAGGTTTGAAAACCTAGTGGATTTAAAGCTTTCTGTATGTGAGGTGTCTGACATCTGATTTAGATAGGCATCAAGCACTCTGGGAAACATTTATCCTGCTGCTTTTAAGATAGCTATTCTCCAACAGGAATCTGAATATTTCCCTGGGCTATCACTGAAATATTGCTGTAAGTTGCTTACTAGTCTTACAAGTGTTAGCTCTRGTGCATCGTTGTGGTGCAGTTAAGGACAAAGCACAGAATTTTTGAAGTGCTGTGCAAATCTTCTTGTTGYTAATAATCATGGTTTATTATTAATTTCATAGTTTCATATCTTTGGAGAATAAGCACCAGGTGTTTTTCAAGGCTTTTTGAGTAGTTGGACACTGCTCTTGAAGTGCATAGATCCGGTGGTGAAAATGAAAATGCAGTCAGTAGGTGTGCATGGTAAAGATGCTAGTTCTTTAGGAGTTAAAGAAAAGGGTTTTGATAAGGGTGGAGACATTTAGGTGTTCTACATCTGAAGATGGTAACTTTTTCTTTATTTTCTCAAGTGGAAAACTCTCAAAACTCTCTGAAATGTTGGTAACTGGGTAGTTAATAGCTGGAGCTGTGTATTTTAGGGGGTTTTCGGTGTGGGAAGTCCCCTTGAGAACTTTTCTTGACTTGCATTATTTACTTCCTTTCAAACGGAGGGTCTCTTTGCAGATCTTTCTCATAACGCTATTAATTAACATAGTGGGCTTAAAAATTGAGAACCAGGGGTGGGTTCTTGCTGCAAGGCAGGGTGAGAAGGGCCCAAGTTTGGGTGGATTGGGGCATCTTCTCCGCACTCCAGCTCTGCCTTGCAATGCAGGCAATTTGCATTGCCCTCTGGTGGCAAGTGCCCTGGAGCCGCTGGCTACAGGCTCTGTTRTGCCTTGTCCACCCTCTCGTTCATTACAGCCCTGTTTAAACAGCCTTCAGTTTGCAGTCTGCCTTTAATTCAGCAATCCCTCCAGTTAAAACCATGTTTCTCCTCACGCAGAAACATGAGTTAGCATGAAAACCTGAAAGTGAAGCTGATGGCAYGCAGGAAGTGAAACTGATAGTTCAAGATGCATTATTGAAATGATATTCYGAAATACATAGTCTAAGTTCTAATTGTAGCTCTCTAATTGTTTGCAGTTAAGCTTGCCTGAAGGTTTTTRTAATGCTGCAGTAATATTAATAGTGTCAGAATCTTGGTGGAGGGAACAAAATAGCAAACAAAGACACTGAAAATAAGATATTATCAGCTTTGCATGCAATTCATTTCTTTCCACCAAATAGCTTTCTCTTTATATCAAGAATTGGTGGTCGAGCTRCATTCTGCAGTCGTTTGAAACGACCCCGCAGCAAAACGTGAGCATGTGTTAAACTCCGGGCCACCAACCTACCAGGAATTAATTTCTGGATTAAATGCTGTTGTGTTCCTTTCTGTGAATGGTGAAAGGAAGCAGTGTGTGTGCAAACACACGCCCTGCAGCCTTCTCCTGGGGGGCAATACCTTGCAGACAGTCTGCAGCCTCTCTCTCTCTTTCTCTTTGTTCTCGCCATCCCCAGCGCTGCTGGGGCCAAGGGGGTGAATTCCTGCGTGTGCCTTCCCCGGGCCTGCTGCCCCTCTAATTGTCTTGTTGTCAGAAGGCGTGTGCCTCCCAAAGTCTTATCTGATTCCTCCAAAACCTTGCAAGCAGCTCAGATGTTGACCCCTTGAGCGCAAACAACTCTTCGCCTGCCTTGGGGCAAAGCTGCGAGACGGRGCTTAGTGCTCGTGTGTGCAGACCTGGTGGCTTTGTCACCGGGATGGAGCACCTGCCTGGGGAGGGGACCCAGGGGCCAGGGAAGGTGAAAGGCTGCTGGGACTCCAAGTGGGAGAAGGAGAGTCCAACAGCTGCCTGTGTCAGSGTGAGGATAAGTGCAAGGAGATTAATAGTTATTTAAAGAGCAAATGGGGACACGGCATTTGGCTGTGGCATGTGAGTGTATAAATGCAGTGGAATGGCTGCTCTGCTGRTAACATTTAGACAGATGGTCCCTGGACTGAAAGGAATGAAAAGGATCTTTGAATATCGTAAGGATATCTTACATTTTAATGGGGCACTTATTTTATTATTTTTGTTTAATTGACTCTCAGGCAGCACCTTCAGCGGTTCCAGACYGTGCTGTCTCGTTAACACTGGCCCCTGGTTTGACCATCATTCCCCATCAACTTAAGTGGGCTGGGATTAGAGGAATAGTTTTTAAGTGAAAGCTGAAACACTGCTGTTTTGCTGTCTGTATGTCTGAKCTGGCTTCGGAGACTGTTTTCATCACAGCTGTCTTCTCATCATTTGCTGGTTAGGGAGTGTGTCTGATGTTAATCTCCATGAGAAATGAAACAATTGAATGAGATGTCTACATTTTAGAGAAATCTTTGTATTTTACTAGGGTATTCTGGGGCAGGAGGGGTTTTTTTAATTATATGCAAAATTACTGAGCAGGTAAAAGACTCTTCCTGGTACAATATGTCAGGATTCTGGCTCTTTCTGTATGGAATTAGCCTCAAGGGAAGACGTGTACCAAAAGTCCGTTAAATAGGTCTTGGTTGAGTGAATAGCCTGCAGGAGATGAGACATAACTGTCATCTGTGTTGCCAAAGCTGCAATCTCCTTTTGGAGAAGAAGAACCAGTCTGGATTGCTCTCTCCCCTGTCAACTATTTAGCTTTGAGTCTAATCGCAGACAAAAGCTTTCCCATCTAACAGGGGTGCTGGCCATTTATAACATCCACACTTCTCTAGAGAGGGGAAACTGAGGCAGGGAGGGCAAATGACTAACCTGAGTCACTGGTTCACCCAGGATTAGGACTCAATATGTAATTGCTTTTATTACTSTGCTGCCTGCAGGCCTCAGACAAAGCGGAGGCCCATTAAGTGCAGGGCTTTTTACATGGTGAGGAGCAATCCCTGCCCTGCAGACCTTGCTGCCTGCAGTAGGGTGAGGGTGGAGGGGGAGGAGAGGTGCCTTGCCCAAGGACACAGTGTGTTGTTGCTGGCAGAGTGAGGAAGGGAACCAACTCTCCCTTCTCTCTGCAGCCTATCCCAGCTTCCAAAATGAAATTACCTGTGCTGTTCCCCTCCTCCAGGACCTTCTTCACAGCACAGCTCATAGTGTCAAATTGATCCATATCTGGAAGGTCCCATGTGCCTCACTGAAGTTCCCAGAACACCAGCCTTACTTTGAGTATTCGGTGAGAATCCCAGAAAATATTAACATCTTCCATTGAAACAGAAATCTGAYGAAGAGCTGCAATGGGTGGTTCAAATTTCTGTACTTCCATTTTGGAAGTACAGCTCAGAGTGTGAAGTCTTTGGGCACTGGGAGGATGCTTCATTCTCACAAGGCAGCCATCCTGTTTTCCTCTGTGGCTGAAATGACTGGTAAAGGTGACTTAAGTGCCTTGTCCAAAGTCCCAGGAGAGCTCAGCAGATGGCTTGTGCCCTTCCCTTCCAGGTCTTTGGAGGAGTGATTTGCTGTTCAAAGCTTCAGTAGGACTCCTGGGATGCCCACTATTGAGAAAGCTTTTTGTTATGGATCTTGTGGTTGGTGCTCTGACTCAGGGAACCTTTTGCTTCGTGGCTGATAAGAAGAGGAATAACTGTTGGAAAGATGAGGGAGGTTTTGAACAGTCTGGCTGAAATATTGAGAGATAGGGAAGCTTTGTGGCTCTGGTTGGGATTTGAGCTATAGGATGTTGAGAGGCATGAGCTGCTTGGAGCCATGGACAAGAGGAGGAGCCTGAGTTCCTTTTGTGTCAGCAGCTACCAGCAGAACCAGGTCCTGTTATTGCTGCATGTTCCTGGCTGAGTGCAGAGCTGTTGGAAATGGGTACCACAAACCTTTGGGATGCTGCATGCCCTARGCTGAGCACACTTAGTGCCCTTTGGACACACAGAAGGACAAGGCCATGAACCATCTGTACCTGACTGAATCCCACTTGCCTACTGCCCTGTCACTCTGGCCAGTGCCATGTTCTTTAGAGCATTAAAAACTCATGGCAGTAGTGTAATTCCTTCTCCAGAATACTTTCCCAGCTTCCAAGTGTTGGTCATTCCGAATTTTAAAACCAGATACACTTGTCTTGATGGATTTTTCTCAAGCAGAACTTGTCTCCTGTGTTTAACTTAGGCATTTAGTATTGTGGCATTTTGTGGGAGAGAAAAAAAGGATGTTTATTTGCGGGTTTTGTGAAGAATCACTGTGTGTGTTGAAACAAAAATTCTGCTCAAGATGTCTGCTTGTTCCCCAACTCCTCTACTAAGAGAACATGAAAATTCATTTCACACTTTCTTTTTTCCRTGCAATTTCCTTTTTTCTAGCAATTTATCCCCTTCTGTGATACCAAGTTCCACTTTTTGCCTCATTGTCTTTTTTCCAGGCTGAAAGGTTTTCATCTTATCTGTCTCATCTAATACTGCTGTATTACAGGAAGGCATTAAAAGGATTTGCTTACTCTTGTCACCTTCCTCTAAACTGTGTTCTGCTCTCATCTCAAGGGTGGGGGATCACAGCTATGCTTTGAATGTAGGGCATTAGATGTATTTTTTTCTGTTAACATCTCCTTAATCTAACCTTTGCCTTTTCTGTACTCTATTCTTTGAGGTATTTCATTTTGATGTTTTCGATTGTTTCATACCTTGCTTGTCCTTGAAGGCTACTTAAGTGCTAGTCACTGTGCAACTGATACTTCTTAAGCTTGAGAAGAAACCTTCCATGATGTTTCCATCCTCCTCGATGAGAACTTTCTCTCCCATTATCTGTGGTTACTGGGAATTGACCRTATGGTGCAAACTGGTTAGGTGCCATGAGCTTCTTTTCCAGTGAATCGTACCTCAGCCCAGTTACTATCTGAGTTAGAGGTCCTAGATGTCCCCCTGTGTAGCRGGATCAGATCCACAAGTAGAGGAACAACCTTTGTGTAGAGTATGTTGAAGATGCTATAGCCTTGTACAAGTTAGAGCCAGTTRTGCTGTAACGAASTCACTGATTTTTATCAGGTTACAGYRGTACCTCTGAAAAGGCCTGACTGGGTGTTGCTAGACACAGYGAGCTTTTCTCCTTGTGATGGCTTTCTGCCCTGCAGATCACCTCCTGGTTATACACAGGCTCTTTTCCCAGCTCTGCTGTTGATCCACTGTATGGCTGTGAGAAGCTTTACTCCTTTCTGTTTCAGTCACCAGTGTAAAGAGGGGGTTATCCTTTGTCAATCTTCCTCCTGGTGTGATGTATAATGGTGCTGAGATGATGCTGTGCATCCTCCATGGTGGAGGCCATGCCGTGCCTGCCCAGCCTGTGCTGTTGCAGCTTCTCTAACACTCCTGTGCATCTTTCTCTGCCTGCAGCCACAGTACACRAACCTGGGGCTCCTGAACAGCATGGACCAGCAGATCCAGAATGGCTCTTCCTCCACCAGCCCTTACAACACGGAGCACGCACAGAACAGCGTCACAGCCCCCTCGCCCTACGCCCAGCCCAGCTCGACTTTTGACGCCCTCTCTCCCTCCCCAGCCATCCCTTCCAACACAGACTAYCCAGGACCTCACAGCTTCGATGTATCATTTCAACAGTCCAGCACAGCAAAGTCAGCGACATGGACGGTAAGGATACAGCATCCCTTTGCTCCTTCACTGGCTTTGGTTCCCCCTGCCCATAGTGGCATTATTCATGTGATACATATCCAAGATTGTGCAAGAACAAAGTGGCCTGAGTCCTCTGCAGAGCATGATGTGTCACACAGAAGGGAGAGATTTATCTTGGTTGCTCTGAGAGGGTGTGGTGGGAATTTAACCCTCAATAATATCACTAAATCCCAGGGGACTAAAATGCCTTGCAAAAAATTCACCTAAAGACCATGTGTGATGAAAGAGTGGCTCTCCTTTTGTGCCTAGGAGTAAAACGTGAGGTGGGCATTAGCGTTGCTTCAGTGCTTCTCTTGACTTTCTTCAACATCCATGGGTTCATATGAGGTTTGGCATTCAGGGCTGTACGAGCAGGATGGAGGTGGGGTACTCCTTGCTCAGATACGTGGAGTATGAAGCTGTCATTTGCTCTGTGTCCTTGTCCTTTTGCAGCTTGTGTGGGAACCCCATTGTGTCACCAGCTCGGGTCATCCCTGTGTGTTGTTATTTGGGGTTTTGACAAAGGTGTGAGGTTGTTTTGTTGTTGGTTTGTTACTGGTTTGTTTTTTTGTTTTTTTGTTGTTTTTTTTTTTTTTGCAATTTGCTGTCAGAACACTACTTTTCTTTCCAAAAAGATGCAGAAGCTTGAAACCTGAAGTCCAGCTCTTAATTTTTGGTGGCACTGGCTTGATTGTTCATGCTCTAGAGACTTTGTAGCTCAGGACACAGAGCTGGTGGAGGTGTAAGTCTGCCTGTTGTGGTTTAGAGCTCTAGAGTAGAGATGTTTACAATGGAGAGTATTGCTATCTTAGAGATGTTCAATATTTGCCTTCCTCTCCTGCAAGCACTTGGAGTAGGTGTGGTAAATAATGTCCTATCCCATGCTACTGAAATAAAAGCAAGGACTTGGTTTTTTTAAGCAAAAAAAAAAAAAATAGACTACTTACCAAAGCTAAGAGCATTAAAATAGTGTGGGGTTTTTATTTTTCTTTTTAATCTGAGGAACTACTTTGATCGCAGATACAAATCTAGCTGCAAATGCAACTAAAAACAAACTCCCAGCTACTGCTGCCAGCAAAGCAGCAGGGCCCTTGTGCTCCCCTCTGGAAAAAGATGGCGGGTAATAACACATCACAATAAGGTTGCATGCCTTACATTTTAAAAGCCTTTTTTGGTAAAATTTGTCTAGAACTGACATTAATAACTCTATTCAGAAAACTTTGCTAAATGTGGTTAAAATGTGATAGTTCCAGTTACAACCAAATTTTTASTTGTTTATGTATAAAAGGGTGAAGTATTTTTAAGTGAGGTTGAAATTGCATTTTCTTTACTCATCTGCCTAGGCAGTTTTCTGCTCTGCTATAGTTCACACTTGTTTTCATGTCCTTGTTCCTCTCATTACTCTACACACAGCATTTCTTTTCAATTCCCTTTAGGTAAGGAAACTGTTGGTCAGTTCTACTTTGCATTTCTCAGGGCAGGAAAATGCTGGCTTGGATTTTTGCAAGCTATTCTGGAGAGGGTGCTTTGAAGGAGATATGAAAAGAYGTTCTCTTTTGACACGTTTGGTACAAAGAATTATTTAACGCAGCTGTAAGGAACCAGAGTGTTTGATGCTGTCCTTTCAACTACAAAAAGCAGCCTTTTGAAATGAGGCATGAACCTATGTAGGAGGTTGTTCCAGYAGAGATGAAGGCAGGAGAGCTTAAACTTAAATGAGATGTTTCACCTCAGTGATAGTGGCTTTGTGGGGTAGAAGTGAAGGCTGGAGTTTAATGTGGGTCTAGGTAGTGGTCAAAGATCAGATTACATGCTGACTTCAAAAAATAAATAAAATTACTRTTTGGTGACTACAGTCATCAGAAGTGTGCAGCCTGGGGAAAGGCATATTTAGCCATCCTTCCTTCCTTTTCCATTGCCCTGATGTAGACCAGTAGATGAAGGTATATTCTCTACACGTGGTGCAGTCTGTTCATGTGTAAGTCCATGTAATTTGCTAAAGGAGTGGGCTTTTGAACATATCTCTGATCAGGGAGGAGGGAGTGTGGTCCAGTGTCCTTTCACTGAGCCAGGTGACCCAGATGKAGCTGCTCATGCAGGAGCTGGCTGTGTGCTGTACGTTCACAGTGGATTGTGACAGTCCTGTGGTGGTGGCTGGGGACCTTCAATCAATATGCCTTGCAAAGTAGAGCATCTATCCATCTTCAGAGCTCTGCCCTTCTGCTAATTAATCCACCAACTCGTTTCACATGAGCTCTTGAGCAGTTGGTAATCTCTGTTCGACAGCTTTATCAGTGGGGTGGGTGGGGAAGGACGTGAAGGCTCTCCTTCCCACTGTCGTCCTGAGAAGTGTGGAAACACGCATGAAATGTTGATGAAAGGAGGAGTGATTGCCCCATCCTCTCAGCAAGAGCAAGTTCTTGGAGTTGCTCATCCCCCCCCATGTGACTTCATACACTTTGATTAATGCCTGTCGTCTTTTTTAATGATGGATTAGGAACTTACCCAACTGGAAGAGTTTCTTCCACTGCAGTGACCTATTAAAAGTTTAATTACTTGATGGCCCCACCCTTATTAAGAGTCCAAAACTTGAAAGCCTTGTTTCTTTGTTTGGTTTGGTTTTCTTTTCTTTTTTTTTTTTTTTTTTTTTTTTCCTGTTTTCCCTCTTGCAGTTCCCCAGGTAACAGTAATAAGCAAGGAAATCCATTGTGTTGCTCTTTCTCCCTTTTTGGAGGGTATGAGCCAGTCTGAACCACCTTGTCCTGCTGGGAAGGCCTGGTGGTGTCTGGCAGGTCTGCTATCCTGGCTGACAACGTGCTTCACTGAAGCTCTTCCGAGCTTCTGGGCTGAGTCATGTCAGATTAGGTCATGGAAGCAAAGGCTGTGAGCTTGGTAAGAGGAATGGGTTATTTGTCCAAAAAGCAAGAGCTGCTYTCATGGTGTGATGGGAGACCTGTGAAGGTGCTTCCGATTTCTAAGCCACTTTGTGCGTTTGGATCCCAAGGTTACTTCTGTGGGGGAAAGTAGGCAGATACTTGGTGGTTACGTAAACGCTGTGCCTCTACAAACAGCCCTGTGATCATTTTTTCTCTTAAAAACATTTTTGGTTTGTTTTTCCCCTCCAAATTCTGCAGAGTGGGAGGTTTATTGTCCTCGGATAGTGGACACCCTTTGTGAAATCAGCAGTATTTGTATAGTATAGGCTGTGAGGGAGTGTGACAGCTTCTCTGCTCAGGTTTGTGATGGGCTCCTAATTAAAGGGGGGGGGGGGGTGAAAAAGAAGGCAAAAATTGCAAAGAGAAACACTAGCTGATGCTAGGTGACAGGGTGATTCCATATGTATGAGAGTTCACTTTGAAAATATTGCAAATTTTGTCTCTGAAGTCCTTCATGACCTTAAGTAGGAATTCCAGTAAAACATGCTGTCTAATCAGGTTAGGTCTCATTTGTATGCAATGTTGRTCTAATTAATGATGACAAATTGAGATTGGATTGCAGAGGACTTTATAAGCATCCTTGATTATTTTTTTAATTAATGACCTCAGAACGCCACTAAGAATATAAGCAGGTTAATCAGTCTTTTCAGAAGGAAAGTCTTTAACAATTGAAACYCTATTGAAATGTTTAAAAACAAAAGCCTTTATAGTCTCAATTGAGCAAAGTTTCTCGCCTGCATACTCATAAAATAAAAGCTTCTTGAAAACAGTGCTGCCAAGGAACAAGCAGTTATTGTTTGTAATGCTGAGATACAGAGTAGGTTTTTGAGGTTGAGGACGAAGCCCTCTGATTTTGGTGAAGTAAGAACTTGAGCAGAATAGTGTCTCTGTTGTGGGAGAATTCCCGTATGCCTATGCATTGAGATCTCCTCCTGTTTCTGCAG
Organism: Malurus melanocephalus; assembly: GCF_030028575.1. Classification (NCBI taxonomy): domain Eukaryota; kingdom Metazoa; phylum Chordata; class Aves; order Passeriformes; family Maluridae; genus Malurus; species Malurus melanocephalus. The sequence continues at coordinate 137,457 of NW_026623516.1, read as the reverse complement.
AAGAAAGCGAGGCATTTCAAAAGTGTGCCACCTCAGATTTTTTTCTTTGTGGAAGTTGCGTGCAGACCTTCCCCACCCACTCTGAGCGCAAATAAATAAATAAACAACTGCACTCCCTTTTCCCCCTAAAAATATTTGGCAATCACCTGCCACTAGCAGAACCTGTTACATGGGGGAAAACATGATTGCAGTAGGAAAGTAAAAATTAATATTGTAAGTCAGGGTACGTAAAAGTTAACATTACTGCCAAATGCAAGCTATCAAAAAATGAATCTGATCCGCCCATCCCCAAAAGCAAGATACCACCTTATAAGTCATGAGACTCTTTCTTAAAAGACAAACAGGTTCTTCTTATTCTCCCCCAGCTTTTTGAGCCTTTGGGGTACATCTACTAAATATTTTAAAGCTTTTCTTGATAGTCACAAGAAGGCAGAAATTGCTTTAAGTTTTTAAATGAAAACTGAAATTTATTTGCAAATTTTTGATTCTGCTGAAGAAAGACACCCAGCCCTGCAAGACTTGCATAATTCGGGTGTTGGCAATACCTGAGTTTAGCAGTTTATTCTCRTGCCCTGCAGTAGGTTGGAGCTGAGCTGGGTTGGTCCTTGCAGGGTTTGTTATGAAACATGGAGCTCTCCAAAGTTGCAATCCATATTCCAGGAGGGCTCACTGGTATTCCTGTTCTCAGTAAACTCAGCTGTACCTACAACCATCAGAAAATGCTCAGATTTCAGACTCTCTTTGCTAGCAAACCTGGATAATAGTCTGTGCAACATGSATGAAAGCAACTAAATGGATTGTGCTGGCTGGGGTTAGTGAATTTGGAAAARCTGCATTTTAAGGAAGCTGAAAAGAATGCACTTAAATTAGTCCACACAAGCAATGACAGGTTTTTGTGGTTGACAGAACAGATTCCTTGGCTGGRCTATCTCAGTATTTCTATTTCAGCTTGATTCATTCCATTTTAATTTTAAATACATTCTGTGTCCTGGTCCACATAGTAAATTTGGGAATATTTTTGCCAGTCTCTATAAAATGAATTAGAGGACTGTGCATCAGCATAGTGAAGCAGTGAGAGGACAATTAGATGTGTACATTGTCTTGACTCARCAGTTCCTAATTATGTGTTCAGTGTTCTCTTAAGTAATCTGTTCAAATAGTGCAACATTTCRGTGACAGTGATCATGTCCAGTATGTCCCGAGTGATGATTATCTCTCAGTATCATAAGTGAAAACTTTTTTTAAAGGCTGGTGACTCTCACAATGAATATACGTGTAAGGCTGTGCTGAGTGTTCCTGTGAAATCTTTGTGATTCCTTGGTGCTGTGTTGGTCAGTGGTATTTGAGCTTTCCAGTTTCACTGTTTAACATTGTATTTAGAGCTGTCAGGAGAGAGGGATTGGATGTKGCCTTGTTACAGGATTTTGGATTTTCTTGTCCTCAGAGGCTCCTGGCCAGCAGTGGTRTAGGCTTTTCTTGAGAAGAGTGTAAGAAACTCATTTGTGCAGAGCGTTTGCAGCCTTCCACACACACACAGCCCGGTCACCCATGGCCCACTCTGATAGCATATGTCATCAGCCCAGCTGGCTCCCCAGTGAGTGACACTGGTGATAGCCCCAGAGAGGAAGGTAAAAGATGCTTTAATCCAAAGGGAGGAGTGAGCTGGAAGGAGAAGGCAGTGCAGGAGGAGATGGTGCTGCTGTTCAGGGTGCAGGCACTGCAGGCCRATGCCATGCTGTGAGTGAGGCCTGCATGGCGGACCAGCAGCGCTGCTGTCCTTGGCCATTTGGCTCAGGTCACAAGTGGCTCAGATTTGGCTTCCCTTGGCCCTCAGCAACAATGCCTGCCTCAAGAGGCTGCTTGCAGCGTGCGTGGGCTCCTGGCACAGGGCAGGTGTCACTTGCCACCTTGGCTGTCGTGCAGGGAGAGGTGGCAATTGCATTTTCTTGCTTGAGGAGCTGGTGAGGTGTGTTTCCCTCTGTGTGACATTACAGGGCCTAACACCAAGGTTGTTGAAGCGTAAGTAACCTGTCCTAGGTCATCTACYTGGAAAGAGAGGAGCCAGGCTTATTGTCTTTGAAGGAGGTGCCTTTCTCACGGCAGGGAGGTGTTTTCAAGCTCACAAAGCTGGGAAGAACCAGTTCACCTGTGAGAACCAGCCAGGAGGGGACTGCTGGCTTCTGTTTGGGTTTTTATGCTTGAGTAAAATGAGATCTGAGTGTATTAGGTTCCCATTAGAATGTAATTGTGTTTTTTTTCCCCATAATATCTTTGTCATGTATATTTTGTTTTTATTACCAGTTATCGTCCTCTGTTACTCCTTACAGGCAACTGTACAGACCTGTGGAGCAGTTTCTGGAAAATGTCTTTGTGATGTGAGCTGTCTTGCTTGCTTTTTTTTTATTTTTTTTTTTTTATTTTTTATTTTTTTTTTTTTTTTTTTTTTTTTTTTTTTTTTTTTTTTTTTTTTTATTTTTTATTTTTTTTATTTTTTTTTCCCTCTTTTGTGTCCCTGATTGTTTTCTAAGTCCTTCCAAGGTAGTATGGCCTCTCTGTATGAGCAGTTTTGCTTTATGCTCTGTTGGACCAGTGCCCTCCATGGTGACAGAGCTGAACTGTGGTACAGGACCATGCTGTAAGGGACAGGCTGTGCCCTGTGCAACTAGTGGTGCCCAGGAAGGATGAGAAGGGAAGTTATTTATTTACGGTATGAATTAGTATTTGTCAGCACTGGGAACTGAAAATTTRGGTCTCCTGCTTKCAGTCTGTCYTCTGATCAACACAGTCGGTGTAGGGCACCCAGCATGCGTGCCCTGCTGGGAGAAAGCAGGCATCAGATGGTGTGAATGACCTTCTCTMTCAGCTGGGGTTTAGCCTTTAGATGCAATGTTTGTGGCTGATTATCTCCCGCTGTAACTGGAGATGAGTTAGAGCTCACTACAGGTCTCCCAGGATCTGCAAGTGAAAAACCGTGAGGCATTAGAACATAGGGTGGGGAGGGGTTGTGCCACAACCCTGCCCCACAGGGGCAGAAGATCCTTCTGCTGTTTTGTACAAGTAATTCTTAGTTTTACTAGCATCACTTTTTTCTTCAGAAAATTTGTTTTAAGGTTGTAGCTATTTTTGAAGGAAAATTCAGAGGGGAAAAATTAAGTAAAAKAAACTTCTTTTGGTTCTTAAGGAGACATTTTTTTGTCTATGTGGAGAGGAAAAAGTGTTAATTAAATGTAATTTTCATCAATGCAACTTGCACAAAAAAAGCCCCACCTACTTTCATGAGAAAGGAATAAAGAGAATCATAATCCTGGATTAGGTATCTTTCACTACACATATATAAAAACAACACCGTGTGAAAAGGGGGAAAATATATATGTGTACATGCACACACCAAACATACCAATGTGCCTCCAGCAGTATTACCAAAGGAATTAACTTTACAAGAGACAGCCACAGCCTGGAAAGAAGCCATTTTTCAAATAAAAGCTGAATGAGACTTGTGGTTTCTGAGAACTGTGAGAAGGAAGGGTTAAAAAAACATTTGCAGATAAGAATAGCTGATGCTGGGAGATGAGTGAACATCTTGAAGTAGGGGAGGGTCACTATTTAAATCAGCTTTTCTTTTTTTTTTCCCTCCCCTTAGTTAAAAATTGGCTTCTATTAAGAATAACATGTAGGATTAATGTAGTACTTTAAATCTTCAAAGTGCTGCACAAACATTACTTCCCTAATCAGCAAACACCTTTGCTTGGTAGGCAAATCAGGAGTGGAGTCGCCATTTTAGAGATGGGAAGCCAAGGCACCAGAAGTGCCAAAGTTTCCGAACTAGCAGTTTTTGGAATGGAGTTTTTATTTCTCATTTTTATGCCTTTTTTTTTTTTTTTTTTGTAGTATTCAACAGGGGGACTGCCTCTGGGCTGACATGTAAAAGCTGCTGAGCTCTCCTGGATTTCACAAGTGCTAGGCATGCAAAGCAGCCTGGCAGAGCTGAACCAGGCATCGGCAGAGTTGCCTCCTTACCTTTCCAAAGGTCACGGCTGCTGGCCCAGAAGGGAGGCAGCAGCTCCAGGGCAAGGAGGGTTTCCTAATAGCTTGCCSGTTTCCCCCATACCACTGATCTCTATAACTTAAATTGAATCGACCAGGCACTGTTAGAAGATGTTTCATACCTACTAAAAAAAAGAAAGGTTGTGCAAAAACTATTTGAGTGGCTGTTGAATAGGTTGCTTTTGGGTAAATTTTCTCAGAGAGGTGGTGGASGAGGTATTGCTCACCATGTAGACAAAGACCGCCCTTGGAGATGATAATTCTTTCCTTAGGTCAGCTGAAATACTGCATTTGTCATAGATATAATGTCCCTGCCAACCCAGTACAGAGCACACAGCAGTTTGGAGGTGTGCTGAAGCAAGAATAATTCTGTGTGTTGCATTGGTGGTGTTCTGTGTGCTGAGGATTTAGCTGCAGTGCTTGGCAGACCATGTACTGTGAAGAAATTTCTACTTTGTTCCAAAAAGAAGTGTCCTGGGTAGGGATAGCTTCTATGTAGAAAGAGCATGAACTTTATTATGCAATGGAAGTCTTTTCATGAGGTTTTGCTATGTGCAGGTGTGTCAGATTTGTTATTGTAAACACAGCARGATTGCTACCCAAGTAAGAGCTTAGATCCTCTTGCAAATAGACCTGAGTATTGATACAAAAYGTTACCATTTCCAGTTGTTCAAGATAACACTTAAACATTGGAACAAAACTCGGTGGAGCCACAGAAGGAGAGTKCTACTTCTCCCTCATTTGTTTTGGGGTTTTGGTTTTTTTTTTCAGATGTATTCTGTGAGAGTGTTTTCTTAACAGAGGAAAATATTACTTGTCTGATAAGAAGGCATTTTTTTATGATCTGCTGATACATGTTCGCAGCTGAAGTCCACCTAAATTCAGTTTTGTGGAAAGTTGAAARATGTGTTAGAGGACACAAGGAAACAGCACCTGAAGGCTGACCTGGCTTTCCTAAACAAGTGAGATGGGACTTGGGTCTACATTTTGTGGCCCTGTTTTCCCCATTAGTCMTGATGGCCATGCTGCTTTAGGGTTCTCCTCCCTGTGTGTTTTGTGCCCTGGGGTGCACCACGTTCTCCTCCTGGGAAGAGCAGCCGCCCTGCCGGGAGATGCCCTGCTCAGGAGCAGCACTGCCTGGGTTTGGCTCCCAGCCCAGCCTCGGAGCTGCTCCTGCCCTGTGATTTAGATGTGATCTGGCTAACATTGTGCAAGTCCTTCTCTTTGCCTCTGCTCCCCCTCTTTCCCCTTTCCACCTACCCACCCTCAAATATGGGATTGTATTGTGATAATCTCCTGTTGTCGTACACTTAGACCCCTGATGTGTAATGCTTGAGGGGGTCAGCTGGATGCAGCAGCTTGCTGTGTGTGCCCTATCACCAGCCTTAGCTTTCAGGCCTCTTACTTTGATTTGTTTACAAGGACATCAGAGTCTTTCTACAAACTGACTTCTGAGGCAACCAAAACATGTCTTCAAGCTAAAACTTGAAGCTTGAGGGCTGCTTGGGTTATTGCTTCCCCAGCTTGAGATACTGAACTCTAGCAGCACTGGGCTTACCAGGCATGAAAATTACTGACACACAGGCCATTTGGGGGCTATGGCTACAGGGAAATCCTGTTCCTGTTCTGTAGGCAGAGCACAGTGCTGTACCAATTCTGTGTTAGCTGTGGTGTGGAGCCTCCACAAACTCACCCTGCCACTTGTCAGGGCTCATTAGCTCAACTGTGYGAGCTATGCCTGGGAGCTGCCTCCCTCCTGACCTTACAGGGGGAGAAAAGTGAGCCCAGGTTTGCTATCAGACCTTCACCCAGAGCTCTTTGGACCCCCCATCCTTTAAACAGAGCTGGAAGGGATTCCCATGGGGAAGGGATGGGAGCGGTGCCATTGGGCTTGGTGCCCAGCCTGAAGGGTGTTTGCAGAGCCGGCAGCGGGGCAGGCAGTGCATCCGCTCTGTCTGCATTTGAGCATCAGCATCGCCATGGGTGGGAGAGAAAAAGTCTTCCCATGAGATGTTTGTCCAGTGTCTGAGCACTGAATGATCCCTCTTCATTAATCAGCAGGGTGGTGGCTGGTTTTGCAATGAGTTCCTTGTCTCCCATCTCTTCTCCTGCAAACCTCTCATACAACTCATTCTTAGTCATTTTTTTTGACCCATCCTTGGTGAGTTCTTGTAGGCGTATGAGCAAAGGGAACTTTAACAGAAAGGAGTCTCTGCACTTCTGGATAATCCTACTAAAACCTCTTATGGTATTGGCACTCACAAAGAAAGTGGTGAAGCCCTAGGAAAATTTTCAGAAGTGTTATTAGTTTTGTAAGGTTTGACAAAGACAAAGCTTGGGAACTGATTACTTTGCAGTAAGTTTCTATAAGGAATTCTTAAATTTGACCTTTATTTGGCATTCCCTTTGTGTGCTGACTTCTCTGATGAGTCATTTTTGCCCATTTCCTTTGCCATGCCTCTCAGAAGGGCTGCAGAGGTTGGACTCTGTCTTTCTGGGCTTGTTTTTCAGCAGACTGATCTGTGCAAGATAAGGGAGAGCTGCGTTGTGCTGATGCTGCTGGCATTCAGAGGGAGCACTGCAGCACAGGAAGAGCAGCTTCATGGGTGAGACAGATTCCAGGATGAATTTGTAGGGACACGTGCTGGAAGAAAACCATTTCCATGCTGTGAGTCTGATGTCAAGAGCACAAAAATGCTCTGATGCTGTTAGTCACCCGGCTGATCTCAATCTGTGTAATGGGGCTGTTCTGTTACAGTGCACTGACATTCTGATGTGTGTTTTGCAGTTTATTTCACRGAAGCTTCCAAAACACGGAATTCATGGGGTCTTTCTCTTGAGATGGCTTAGTAACATGTTAAGCGATAAATCACCTGGCCAAGACTGATTCTGTTAGTGATTGGGAATGACTCACTCATGACCTCTTCTCTCTCCACCGGCCAGGTCAGAGCTGTTGCAATCCGCTTGCCTCTGAAAATGGTACTCCTGGGGTGGCCCTTACACTGGACACCCAGGATGGCACCATATCTGGAGTGTGACCCCAGTGTGACCTTCTTGCTGGGGAAGTCAGTGTTTCTCTGCTCCCTGGAGGAACAGAGCTGAGCACGCAGGCCAGTGCTGACTGCCAGGGAATAGTGCAGGATGGCCAGGTATTCCTGCATGCTGGGGGCTCAAGGCAGCCTTCAGCTGCCCAGCATGGCTCTGTAAGGGTATAGCAGTTCAGCTTTTTTAAATGTTTTTCTTTTTTTTTTTTTTTCTTTTTTCCACTGGCCATACCAATCTGATTACACCTTCGAGGGATCATCTGCCCCTAAAGCTTAATTAAGGAGCTCTTGTCTGACTCGTCACTGACTCACCTGCCACTGTATGAGCTCATGTCTGACTTGTCCGAGGAAGATAGTGAAATATGTCAGGCTTCTGAAATATAGCAGGTTTTTGGTTTTTTGCACRCCTGACATTGTTACTGACTCCTGCAGAGGTGAGCAGAAAGATGACTGCCCCAACTTGGTTACTTTTATCTAAATTTAAGTCTTTTGCCTCTCTGTGCCTTGAAAAACCAGATGGGGTTTTGCTTGCACAGCTGTAGGTATGTTAGAGTTAATAAAAAAAAATTAAATAACCTTTGAGTTTTGGCTTCAGGCAAAGTAGGTGAAATGATGTGTTTTGGAGATGAATGCTCTTGCAGGAGGCAAGATGTAGCTTGCAGGAGAACATCTGCAACCAATCCATTCTGTATGAGATGGGGCCAAGACTTGTTTGTATCTCAATACCTGTTCAAACATGTTATAGCACAGCAAAAAGAGGTTTTGAATGCATTGAGGAAGGGTGGGTAAGAAGGAAAAGAGACATCAAGCTGAATGTTTGCTTAATAGCTTTCATTTCTTCATTAAACTTTTAAGCACTTTAATAATCTGATTAGCTGCTTTCAGAGCACTGTCGAATTTTTCCTTTCTTTTTTTTTCTTTCATAAAAGAAAAAAAATTCTACTCATCTCGGTGCTGTGAGATGAGCTTGCTTTGTGACCTGGAGCAAATCTGCTAACCGTTTACCTTTCTGTACTCACCCTGAGGTGGAAGGATGTTCTGTAATACCRTGATCAAAGACAATGCAGAGATTCAGTTACCAGGCTGGCAGACTGGACCCCGGAATGCAGCTTCCCAGTCCAAAGCTCCTTGTGGACTACTCCTGTCCTCGTTGTTCTGAAAGAACTGAATGTAGCATGAGCAACTTGCAACTGCAGCTTGCCGAGCTCATTTGCCTACCTTTAATTGTGCCCTTGAAATGCCTCTTTCTGAAGGCCTGTGGCAGCAGAGAACAGTTACATGACTCAGGAGTGGCTGAAGTGGTGAGGTTGGTAATAGGCTGATGGATCTCATTGTCATATTGAGCTCTTTGTTTTG
>NW_026623516.1:53117-128929 GCF_030028575.1 Malurus melanocephalus | reverse complement strand
GTTGTTGAAGGTGCAGACTGTATGTGATGAGGATCTGTTGTCAGTGGAATGTAGCAACTGTTACTCAGATATTTTTGCTTGTCAAACAGRCAGGATTCCTTGCTGAGGAGATGAGGGGAACTGATTTTGTCTGAGTAAGGTGGACAGTGTGAACACAGTGCCTCTAAAACCCTTTTAGAGGAGAGGGGCATGCATTCCAGGTGCTCTATTCTGGGCAGAGATGTGGTTGCAATACTACCTGAGTAGTATCTTGCTAGTACTTAAAACCAGCAGACTGTTGGGGGTTTTCCCCCCTTTTCTCAAACCAAATCCAGCTGTGATTTCACCAGAGGTGCTTGTGTAAGCGTGACAGCCCTGGTCATGTGCTAATCTTTGTCAAGACCTCAACACAGTGGCAAATTAAAGAACTGCAAGATGCACAAAAGCCYGTGCTCTGCCTTTGATGTCGACAGGGCTCTTGCACTGTGCATTTGCTCTTCAGAGGGAGGTTATTCTTACTCCTGTGTCTTCACATCTTTGTCGAGTCCCTGGTGACTCCCTTGGTGCTGCTGTTCACATGTGTTCCCTGGCCAGCTACCAGGAAGGCCTCCTAYAGCTTGTCCACACTTGGCAGATAAACACACATGGCAGGAATGGCCTTGGGCTCCAGGCAGCGTTTSGTGGACTTGCAGGCTGTGCCTAGAAAGAGATGTGCTGTGTCTGTRCAGTGCTGCAGCAAATGGGCAGAGTCATTGACTCTGGCACATTACAGCTGGAATGTGATGGTTTGAGGGCTGTGCAGAGATGGCTTGGCTGTGCCTTTAGTTCTTTTCCTGCATGTCACACATGGGGTTAGCGTGTGGCCAGCCAACAGTCCCATAGCTGTACTATGACCATGCCTCCAGCAGGAGCACTGTTTGCTTTTGCCTTGTCCTGCAAGACTCATCCTGACCTGGAGARTCAGGGTTGTGTTCAGGTGCAGATGATACCTCATTCCCCTGTACTTAGGGCTTCWGACAAGAAGAGTTAAGGTGGCCCTCTTGTCCTTGAGTTTGCTCTTGCTGGGACTGCATGAAGAGCCTGATATGTATTTCAAGCTGCCCAAATGGGTCTCTGTCCCGCTGCTGCGCTGATTYGTTCAGTCTTCTGTTTCTTCCTTCAGAGGTGGGTTGCTATGGCACCTTTGAAAAATAGTAGAACTCATCTCTGGAGAAATCCTCTTTTGGAGACAGTTTGCAAAGTGTTTGACTGGAGTTTTGTTTGCTTGCTTAGGAGTTCCCATCTCAAAATCCCTGAGAAAGATGTCCAAAGCCACTGACACTATTAACCAAGCACTGGGTGAACACTCCATTTTTATCCCTGTCCTGTGCAAACATTGCCTTGTTCTCAAAAGCCTCCGTTGGCCCTTTCCCTCAATAGGATGATGTAATTATACCTCCCAGCCCACTACTGCAATGGGAAAATGGGTTCCTCCTCTCCAAGGAGTTTGCTCCTTGGAGAAGCACACATCAGCCTCTGTGGGAATGGGGTGTTGGAGGTGTGTGTTTTGTTTTGTATTTTTCCCCTTGGCTACACAAGCAGCTAAAACCTGTAACCTACAGGAGTTGGAAGCTTCAGGCAGAAAATTAGCTTAGGTTGGTGGAAGAGTTGAGATCGCATTTTTCTTGGTTAATTAAAGGATTAAAGGTGCAGAGATTTAGAGTGAACTGTCAGTGTGCTACAGAAGAGAGCCTTTGATGATTGAATCCAACTTGAGATTAAACAAATTGCATTTAAATAAGAAATACATGGCAACAGTTRCAGTCTAGTTGGGCCTCTATCCTTTGCTGTCCTGAAGGGTCAGGTAGCTGGTGTGCTGTGGCTAGGGCTTCTCCTCCCTCACTGGCTTCCATCTATGCAAGTGTTTGCCTCTGGAGCGTTTCAATCTGTTGCTTCCACACTTCGTAATTTTTTTTTTTTTTACTTCTAACCCAGTGCTTTGTGCAAAGGAGCTTTTYACTTTTTATTATTACACAATAATGAAGTGCTGCCTGTCATAGCAGTGGCATGGTYACATCCTTGTGGTGTGTTTTGTAGTATCTCTCATTCTGTTTAAGTGTCTTTCTGCATCCTTGTGTTTTCTGTCTGCAGCTGGTGAGCTAAATATTTACTCCTCTGTTGTTTTTTTTCTGTTGTTCTGTTGAGAAGCTGGTGGATGGAAAGAGTTGATTGTTTAATTGCTGATAAAATTCAAGAGAGGCAGTGAACTTCTGCAGGTTCCAAGTCCTTTACTTTTTTGACACCAGCTGATGGTCTTCAGTGGGCTACACTTGCTAGTGTTAGTCCCAAATCTTCTCCTGCCTTTGCATTTGGATGTCATTACATTCAGAGCTGCTATGGGGATGCTTTCAGGTGTAACCCTTGATAGCACTTGCAGTGCTGCAGGGTCMTGAGACTCATGGTAGCTATGTCAGAACAAAGCTTGCTTTCTGCTAGGGCAGCAATTCCTCTGCACAGCATTGTGCAGGGCAACAGCCTATTCTGTCTGTGGAGACTGCACCTTTCTCTGATGTACCACATATGAGCTGTAAGGAAAATGGGAGTGCCAGGCAGTGTGAACAGATAACTTCTGATGTTGCAACTCTGTCTTGTTTTGTTCCATTTTGTTTTATTACTTTTTAGGGAGGAAGTGGCTTGCCTTTAGTTACCTGCCACCTATATAAGATCTTGGGAGGTTATTTCCTTTATTTTTTGGTTGTGAAGACAGAGAAAATCACAAAATTGAAACTGGTAAAAATCCTGCTGGGATTCCATAATCACTCAAAAACATGGCATTACTTACTAATTKGGTGTGGTTAGTTGGGAAATCTGACTTTAAAATTATGTTTCCCAGGGAACTATTCCTGTTCTCATTGTTATCCAGTAACAAAGACTGCCTTTTGTTTGGGRAAGCAGTCTTGCTTTGAATGGGCTAGGTCTTCTCAGAAAGCATCTGTTGCTTGGGGTCTTCAGAGCTTGCAGTTTGCAAATGAAGCAGTGCAGAGTAGTGAGSTCTCCAGCGACAAAGGGCTGGTTGGTGTTTTCCTTGGAAAGCTATCTTCAGATTGGGGTTGCRAGGATTTGCATCTAAATCCACATTCATTCCTATTATGTTTCCAGATAGATCGTGCAGATGACAGGATTATCTTTGCTACCAGGTGAAGTAAATCAATTCCTGGGTATTGAGAGACTTGATATAATCTTTTTCCACTAATTTATCAATCTGTTACTATGTCATGGASTATTTGGGCAGTCATTCCTTTTGAGTTTACCTGGCAGGCTTTTGTGAATCTGCCTGTCAAGTGCACCAGGTCCATGCAGGCTTGCTTCATGCACTTGTGCTTTCTTGTTGAAATTTCAAAGCAGTGTAAAAATCAGAGATCTGGACTATGCTATGTTCAAGCCTTCCATTTYTTCTGTGACGTGTTACACACAGTTCCCTTCGGCTTGCATGTCCACTGGGATGTGGTTTCATGTTCTACTCTTAGGGGGACCAGAGATGCAAACCTGGAGATTTATTCTTTCTCTGAGGGATAAAAAGAACTGCTGCTAACCTTTTCTGAACACATTGCAAGCCTTCCTCCCTTTCTAAATGCTGCTTTATGGAACACCTTTCTTCCCTCAGCTGCTGCAGTTGTAKAAAATGGAGTACCCCAAACTTGGTATGGGCTTGTTGATCTTCCTAGCGGAGAAGATGCCACAGCATTGACCTCACTGGCTGGTTGGGGGTGAGGTGCTGTGTTTTCGAGCAGGGAATGTCCTGATGGCTGCAGCAGCAGCTGTGCTGTGTTCCTCAGCATGGAACTTGATGCATTGTTTCCCACGGTACGTAGGAAAATCAAGGTCTCGGTTCACTAAGGCACTTGAGTGAGTGCATAACCTCTAGCACGTGAATATTCCCTGTGAAATCTCTTGGGTTCTGTTGGAGTCAGCAAGGCTGCTCCCAACCTTAAAGGTAGGCATCTGCTTAAACACCTTGCTGAATCATGTCTTGACTTTGAAAGTAGGCTCAGGAGAAACCACATGAGTTGACTTAAGGACTGTGCTTAGCTAGGGCATTGAGGATGGAAGGGGAGGGCTGAGGAGCAGGAGGATCTGGGTAAAACACAGATCCTAGAACCCTGCAAATGCTGTTAACAGTGACTGTGTCCTTGTCTGACTTTGCCATTCATCCCCAAAGCTTAATTTTATGAATAAAAGGATTAAAGATTTGATGTAGTCACCATTCATCCTAAATATTCTGGGGCTGCTGTCATGCTTTATTGATCTAACTTAGATCTGAGTTACTGCATCTTTATGTTCTCAGTAAAACTACAACTTGCTCAGTTAGGTGCAATTTTTGTTCCTAATCCTTATGTTTTCACTGTGACTCAGAACTGGAGTGTGGCCTCGTTGGGTTAGTAATTCCAGAAAACAGAGGGATGTGTACAGAAGTGGTTTGGTTCAGTTTGGATTCTATGTCCTCTAAGAGGAGGAGAAGGCCCTTACCTGGTGGTCTTCATACAGAAGAAGAACATTTGTGTCTGCTTGGTGTCCGTTTGTCAGTTTGTTGCCTCCCTCACCATCCTGGCCAGAAGAGCTTTGCTGGCTTTTCACTTTAATTATCAATTAAATGCTCAGCAAGCAGGAGAACAATATTTGCATAGRTGTAATTCTGGAAATTGAGCGTAATGTGATCAGGAAATGGGACAGGCCCTGGCTGTTATCATGGAAGAGACTTGCTGGTACTTGCACTTTGTTTCAAATGTAATAGGATCTGACTCAGGATAGTTTCCTGGACGTTAACAGAGAAGTCTCAATGCCATTTTGGCAAGGGTCTGGCACTAACCTTTCTGCACAGGAACAAAAGAGATTTCTGGCAAATTCATAAATGTGTTCTGAAAGGCCTTCTAACACTACACTGAAGATTTAGAGGGAAATGGTCTCCCTTGGAGCAGAAAAGCAGGGGCGTGTGTCTATGTGTTTTCAGAACTTTCTTTTTCTGAGCTGGAAGCCAAGGAACAAGGCGCTTGTGTGCTCTGCCAGTGAAATCTCCCTRGGAAGACATGATGCTACTTGCAAGGTATGCACAAGACAAGACCAGAGGCGCCGCAGTGCTTGATTACTGTCAAGGACTCAGTTGAAACTTGCCTTTGCTCTTTGGCCTGCAGCATTTATGTAGAAATTTGGGACGYTGCTGCTTGCTTCCAAAGCTTTGCCTTGATGGGTCCTGCCCACATCTAGGCAGGGAGGAAGGAGCAGGGGGGGCTCAGAGCCTATGAAGTAAACAGGAAAATTACTCACCTTAGTGATGCATTTCACTGGCACTGCCACTCTGAGGGCCTGTCAGATTTAATACTTTCTGCCTTTCCTTCCATCGCCTCCCATAGGTGTGATTAATAGTCTGTTAGAAGGATGAAGTGGAGAGGTATCTGCACCTTCCCTCAAGTGGAATAAACAGGAGGGGAAGCAAAGTGAGTAGGAGAAAGGGGATCCCCTTTTCCCATGTGAGCCATTTAGTCTTTGTTGAGAGTGCACATTCAGAAGAACACTCATTGACTGACTTGGCTGGGCACTCCAGGAGGAAGTCACTTCCAACTAGGAAGATGGGCCAGTATTTGACGTAAATGCTCTTACCCTTGCAATGTGCTGACCCTGTGGCATTTTACAAGTAGGCCGGTCCTTTGGCATGAGCCAGAATTTGGGTGGAAATCTGTCACCATCTAGCAATTGTCCTGCTTTCCAGGGTGTTGAATAGCTGGTGCAGTCTGTGGCAGAGTGCCTGTGACTGCAGAGTCACARAGTTCTGTGACTTAGTCTGCTCTTAATGTGCAGGTTTAGGATGTCGGTGATTGAAAAGACTATGTTGCCAGACCCCTTGTTGTGGGTTTGGTTTTTTTTTAATGTGTTTTCTCGTCCAGCTTGGCTTCCCTCTGCTGTAACAGATACTTTACTAGTGACTCATTCACTTTYCTCTGAGTTATTAATGAAATCCCCTTATTTGCAGATTAAGGAACTAAAAGGAGTTTTGTATTTAGRTCTTACGTTGGGCATTTCCTTGTACCCTGCTTCTTCCCCTTGATCTTTAGCTGGTGTGGAGCTACCTGAACCTGTAGCTGTATCCCAAATTGCAGAGGACCCAAAGCCTCTSTCTACTCTCTATGGGGCCTCAAGATCTGACCTGCTTGTCTGGGGCTTTTACTGCTGACTCATGTTTTCGAAACCAGGTTAAATTTGGTGGGAGCAGATATATTTTTGAGAGCTTTGCGATTTTTGCTTTGATGTTTACTTTGTCTTAATTGAGCAACCTTTATGTTCTGCTGTGCTTCTTCCCTCCTTACTGTTGAGTTCATCACCCTTTGACTTTCAGCAGGGGACAAAAAGTGACAGGGAGATGCACTAAAAATTTTGGTGTCTGGTTACTCCAGACAATGTTTCCTCTAGCTGATCAGAGGTTTTGGAGTTTGGCTGGTGGAATGGAGCATGCTGCAACATGCGAACTTGAAACAAGTGAGATCTGGGAGGTTAATAGGAAGCACACAGCAGCTTTCCTCTTTGGCTGAGCCTGGGACAGATGACTGTCAGAAAGTTTAATCCATGGCAAGCTAGGAGGAGGTTTGAAATGGCCACCCTGGACCTCACTTAAAGCAGTCCATGAGCAGGAACAGGTTCTGGTGTGCAATATCAGAGGCTGGGGCATGTGAGTTAGGAGCAGTGTGTGGTGCGGTGGGTTTGCTGTTGGGAGCCTGAATATATTCTTTTCAGTTCACTGCTGGAGTCCTTTATAACAAAAATCTGATTTCCTTAAAAATACGGGTTGAATCAGAACTTTAAGTTCAGGTTTAACTTCACAAATTCCCTTACAAGAGGCATGCTGACTTGAGYAGGCAGTGGTTAACAGTGCTGCCAAAAGTTAAGCATATACTGAAGACTTTTTTTGCTAAATCAGGTCCTGGAGGTGTTGCCTGCAGCATTGGAGTGTACATTCTGGTGTAATGAGTAGAATTGCCTGGAAGGACTGTTGCTGGTTATGTCACTGTTGCAGTGTTTAGCTGCTCTGACGCTTGAGGTCATGCAATCAACTTAGCTTCATGTAGGCAAACGTGGTCATATGTGTACTGTCCACTCACTTGCATTACCTGCAGACAGGTGTGTGTATTTTATGGAGATGCAAATATTTGTAACTCCAGTGTAGTGCTTTGTTAGCAGGGGGTTACCCTCTTACTAGGAGGATGTGAAGTAGCCACGTGTCYTTGAGAATTGCTCAAAGGGCTGTGAAAGAAGGGAAGAAATGCAATGGAGTTATCCACAAAGCTGCTTTGGCAGTCACTGTAATCATTAAAAATTTTGCTGTTGAATTTTGTTGGCWGACTAATTAGTGCTCAATAATTGAAGTGGGTGTTTTCCAAATCCAATTTTATGTGATATTTTAGACTAACTTTGATCCCTCCTCACTATTCTACTGGAATTTAATGCATCATAGCCTTTAGAGGAGTTTAGGTAGAATGAGGATGAACTTCCTACAGTGTATGTTTCTTAATGTTATATTTTCTATGGTGGGCAAAYAGGCTGCTTATTTGTTTTGCATTCATAGTAAAGAAGTCACTTGGGAGATGTAGGTATCGGGGAAGATGTTGTTCGGCATCAGATCAGCTTTGTCTTTCAGCAGATTTGCTCTCACTTCGTACTTTTACCACATAAAATTTCTGATGCAAAGCAATATATGGGAAATGTAAATTACTAGACATGGTTAGTATCTGAAACTTGTTTGCTACTGCTAAAGTTTCAGTTTAGAAACTGGACACAATCCACGCGCATTGTGTGAGCTGGCTACACAAKCTGAGACCATTTGATTGCAGGAGTCTTATGATTTTGGTTTTTAAATAAGTTGATTTCAAAAATATTTGAATAATAGCGTGGCAAAGGAAAAGAACTTTACTCACAAAACCAAATCACTTTGTATCAAAAAATGTTAACGCCTCCCTCCAGAGTATTAAATTGGAGGTTTTTTCCTCTTGAAACAGGATACTTTTTCCAATTGATTTTTTGTTGTTGTTGTCTCCAAAATGGTTTTCAGGCTGAACCTCAAGAAGTTTTCATTTGTTGAAGTAAGTCTGTAGATATTCACCTGAAATGTAAAAGCCCTCATGTGTAAAGTCTTCACATTTACAACTGTTTTACAACTGTTTCACAGTTCAAAAGCAATGTGGGAAATTATCGGTGTTATTTCTGTTATCATCGTGGCTTTGCTGACAGTGTTAGGTAGAGATGATACATCCTGATCGAGGTTGTTTTGGATTAAAACCCCTAAATAGTCTCAAGCGACATGCTGAATATTGTCACATGAAAGAATTATCTCATTATCCTGAAGATGTGAGAGTCTAGCAGATGCTTTCAGTTCGGTATTTTYGGGAATTTCAAGGGGTCTCCTATAGTATAACCACTTGTGCATGCCCCCTTCTCATCCGCCCTCCGAGTCGGGTGTGCTTGCGGGACGCTGATGGGGGGACGGGGCAGGAGTGCAGCTCACACGCAAACCTGCCGGAGCTCCTGCGGGGAGCGGGGCGCGGAGATGTCTGTTCGCCGAGGCGAGCGGGTGGCTGTGCCTCTGCCAGGGAAGAGCTGTCTTTGTGTCCCTGGCCCCCTCCGCTGGCACAGCGCAGGAGCTCAGCGCCTCGGGGGCAGCTCCTCTGCGGGACCCGGCGCGGCGGCCCCTGAATGAATCCCTGTCCGCAGGCTACGTTTCTCCGCTCTCCTCCCTGCCACCCCTCCCCTTCCCCGTTTACCTAAGCAGGTCAGCGCACACACACACACACACACACACACACGCACATCTATTTATTTTTTTCGCCAAGGTTTCCAAGGCGCAGCAGCTGCGGGCGCTGGGAGTGCCTCCTGCCCCGGGCGGTTCGCTCCCGGCCGCGCTGCTCCCCGCCCGCGTTTTCCCTGCGCTTTGCGGGCTCTGCGGTCCCCACGCACCTCTGGGTCGCGTTCCCCCCTCGTTGCGGGCGGCCGGGGGACGTGGGGCCCACCTGCCTGATGTCAACATGCCGGCGGGCGAGGCCGGCAGGAATGTGCCGCTCCCCGCCCGGCGCAGGTAATTAATCCCCGCGACTGACAGGTGGCAACAGGCGGCCTTTGGCTGCGGCTCCCGGGGAAAAGCGCTCCGAGGAAGGATTTTAATAGCTCGTCAGCACCGTTCGTGAGCGCCCGGTGAGGCAGCGGGGACGGGGAGGGGGCAGAGGAGCCCCAGGGGAAAATGAAGTTTAAGTCTTTGCAAAGGCAGACGCCTTGGGTGATTCACTGCCCTTCCTCAAGAGGGAAAAGAGTGACACGGTTTTTCCTTTGCCCCGGGGTGGAGAAATTTGGTAAATGCCTGCAAAGCACTGGTGGGGCTGCATCAGCATCCCGCTCCCATGCTCCCGGGCATCGAACGATGCCTTCCCTTGCAGATGGGCAATGCTTACAGGCGTGTCTCCGGTTCTGTGAGGCAGGTTGTTGCTGTAGGTGGTGGATCTGTACCACTGGACCTGTTGGCTGTACCCATGGTTTGAATGCCAGCTATGCCCACTAGCAGCAAGCTGTCCACTTTTGTCGGGAGCCTGGTGAGAAAGGACTTCAGACTGAAGCTGCCACAAGTCAGCTCGCAAGCCGTGCTTGCTTGGTGCTGATCTGAAGGTTAAATCTGGAAGGAGATGTCCATGTGTGCAGCTACTTGTGCTGCTGGTACAGCTCTCCTTCACTGGGTGTTCTCTGAGTGCAAGTTGGTTCTGAAGTGTGTGTGCATGTGCACACGTGTGTTTCTGGTATGCCCCACATCCTTCCAGCAGTTTCTTGTAAATGAAAAGCTAAATCATGGTCTAGCATAGAAAAAATGATTAAGGTGTTTGTGTAAATTTCAATTTTTATTCTTAGTTGGGAGCTTTCTTACGTCTCACTGCCATTTTTTCTCCTAAATTATTAAAACATATGCAAATTATTTTCTATTTCTTTGTTGCTCTCCTTGTTTTTACCTGTGAATGCTCTGGTGCAGGTAACTATTGCATTCTCACTGTTCTAACCTAATTTGGGGTTTTTTTCCCCTTCTTAGGGAGTTAGTTTGATAGGGGAGAAAGCATAGCTGACTGACATTTTTGAAAACATCAAGTTAAGTGAATCYAGTTAACTGAGTTGAACTAAAACATGACTACTTGAAAGAAGTTTGCRAAAGATTTGAAAGACCTGTTGATCTGAGCAGGAGGGGCTCAGGGAGCTGTAATGCCTTAAGCCAACCTCTGGGATCACCTTCAAGCTGACATCTGTCAGCATTTATAGAGCTGATTGAACCCCACTTCTTTTAAAGGTTTAGGAGTCATAATCCCTCTGCTAGATCAGATGGTAGAACAGATATTAGAGGTAGATTTTGAAAGTAGAGTTTAGGGGATTCCACTGCATCAGAGTTTTGCAGAGGAGTTGAATGCTTAGTGGAAAGACATTGCAGCTTGTGTTGCACTGGGCACTTACTTGTGAGAGACTTCAGTTCTTTCTAGCAAAAATTCTCCATTTGAGAATCGAGTTTGAGTTGAGGTTTTTTTTCCTTTCAGCCCTTTGTTGACACACTTTCTGTAGAAGGGGCTTACTGAGAAATCAGACAGGTGTTGCCTGGTGGTAACTGGCGTGYGTATTGTGATACTGAATTACCAGCCAGGGTGCCAAGAGTGGGTAATACAGTATGTCTGCACAGGCAGGTGTGGAGAGCAGAGCTGCAGGCACTGGAATGTTTTMGTCTTTCCTTTTAAAACATATTATTAAGCAAAAAGCTGAATTCATGACAGGCAGCAGTAGAACTCTAAAGAAAAGTCAGAGCCAAAGCTCTTTCCTCTCCCTCTTGAACAGATAATGTTTCCAGGCTCAGCTCTTTTGTTTTAAATGGCTTTCAGGTCTGTGTATCTGGTGGAAGTGATGTTTGCACTCCTCAGGCTGTTGGCAGAACCTTTGTTYCTACTGCTAGATAATGGCTATTGTCATCTTGTTAACTGACAGACTTGTTTGTTGGGTCAGACTCMTATTTTATATTTGTTCTTCTAATTAATTTAGCTTTCCTGCTCAAGTGTGTTGATTAATAGTCATGCATCGGATTTCTGGGAATTGCTTGTCTCATGATCTTACCCCTTAAACAGTGAGTGTCAGTTCAGAGCAAAATGGTGTTCAGGGGGACTGGCACCTCCTGCAGGGTGGGGTGGTTTGGGACCATGGAGGAGTAGCACCTGTGCCAAGAGGGTGATCCTTGCTTGCAGGCACTATCTGAATGCACAGACAGCTCCTGCCTCAGGTTTTCTTTTTGAAGCACGTTTGCTTTGAAATCTATATACAATATCCTGTCTTGCTCTGTGGATATAGCGATTATCGCTGATCCAGGACGAAGTCACCATGACCTAGTTGTTGGCATCTATTTGTGCCAATAAATGGCTGTGCATCAGGTTACCCCTGGTTGCAGCAAAGTTGGTGRGGTGGGAAACTCGAGCCCCTCTCTGTCTGACAGCAGGTACGCCGTGGACAGATTTACACTGGTGTTAAATAACTGTCCCTTCAGTGATTACATGCTCACAGGCGGCTGTGCCTGGGGTAGATGTGAAATCATGGCCCTATGCCACGTCCCCAAGCCCTGTGCAGTGCCTGCGAGGCTTGAACTCCTCTTGCAATCGGGTGACTAAAGGCAGCTCGGTCCCCCTGCTGTCTCTTTTGCCTCTGCTGGGCACTGCYGCTTAACCTCCCTGTGCCCTGGCTGTGTCCTGAAGACGAGGTGGGTTCCTGGCTACCCTCCTTTTCTGACATCCCACGTCCAAGTYGTTGGCCAGAGCCTGTAGCTCTTGAGTCTGTCCTGTGTTTCTTTGTTGGATAGGCTTGTTCATTGTAACCCATTAGCTCTTGGCTGTTTGTTTTCTGTGAATTTAAGCTGTGGGTCCAGTGCCTTCCTTGCTGGTTGTAGCCAAAGGGGTCTGATGGTTGGGGTGCCAAAGGGTGGATGAGGAGCAGATCCCTTTCTTTGCTGGCAGAGGGGCCACGCTGTTTGATCAGGAGCTGTGGTATTCATGCTGGTGTTGGGTACCTCTCTGAAAACAGTGATTTTTATTTTCCCCCTTTCTTGTAATCTCAGCTTTCTGTCTTTGAAGATACTATGCATAACATTACAGTCAGCACCAGCAGTAGTGATCWGTGACTGAGGGGTGTGTGTCTCCTTCCATTTGTTCGATTCTCCGGATGCCTGCAGACGTTGGGCACGTTGGCTCCTGGCATGTGCTGTGCCCYCTGTGCACCATTGCTCTTCCATATTTATGCTTTCATTTCAGCCCATCACCTTTGGGTGCCCAATTTTTTTATGCTTCAGTGATGTTAAGGCATCCAGGTGATTAATTGGCTTTTTGAGATTTTTGAGGCATTTTGTCCTTGAATCCTTCACAATGCTATGAGCAAACTGATGTGTTGAAGGAAACAATGCTTTACAGGTTTTATTCCTTTTTAAATATAAGTGATACTTTTTCTACCTCTTGAGATGAAAAGACAACATGGTGAGCTCACTCTTACCTTCAGTAAGGACTTGCTTTTTAATTAAAAAACAAGGAATTTCAGGTTTAAAAGATGTACAATATAAATCACCATCTAGATCTGTTTCGCAACTTTTTTTTTTGTAATTGTTTGGCATGTTCCCCGTTTCCGCGGGCTGGGTAAATCCTTTGTGGGTTTAATCTCTAGCCTGCAGGCACATAAAATRCATTGCACAATTTGGCCTTTGCATTTTAAAGAAATCTTTTTTCGTAGCTTAAATACCTATAGCATCTTCTCTGCCACATGGCAGGATGGTGTTGAGTGAGGAGGGAAGGGACTGGCTTGGGTTATGTTTAATCCCTCTCTCCTACCCAGTGTCTCTYGCAAGTTTGGTTTTTCCTGTGTAAGCAGTGTGTACACTGTGAAGTGCAAATAATCCCTGAATATCRCTAGCTAATCCTTTTGCTGCTGCATCATCTGCCACCCACCCGTGCACGTGCTGGCTGTCCCTGTCCCTGTCCTGTGGGGTCCATGGCCACAGGGTGCTCTTGACCAGTATGAACCTGTGTGTTCCCAGCTCTGTTTGAACAGCTGGAAACAGGGYTGTACTGGCTCATGGCTGCTCAAGACCCTTTTTTGTGAGGAAGCAGCCACCTTGGGGCTTTCACTCTTCTTTGTCTGCAAGAAGCGAGATGGACATTGGGAAATGCCAGCAATTCCTGTGGGTTAAGTTATTCGAGTTACWGGGAGAGCTCTGCACTCAGGAATACCTGAGTAACAGGAGAAAACTGAATGCCTCCAGTGTGGGGTGCTAAAAAAACCTGCTGTATTTTGGAACAGCCTTGAACACCAGGGGAGATTGGAGTCTCCTTCATGGGAGACATCCAGAAAATGGGATTAAGTTGTGCAGTACAGAACCATTTGGGACTTTCCTTGCCATCCTCCCTGCTGAACAGATGCCTTTATTTCAGTGAGGGGTTTTGAAAAGAAACCACCGACTTCAGCCTTGATGTTGTGCTGAGTAAAAGTTTCCAGATGTGAATACACTTCAGGAAGATGCTGCATTAGTTTGCTGTTTTAGTGGGGAACATCTTAAGAGAAATCTAATATGCTCCAAATTAGCACTGTGATTAAGAGCATYTTGTTCTGTTCCAGGTGTTCATGGCAGGGTAACAGCCTCCCTTTTGAAGCCAGCTGCTGTGTTATGCTTTAGGTCTCACCAGGTTGTTTGGGCTGTTCAACTCTTCTGGTCTTTGAAAAAAAAAAGAAAGGATTTTTGGATGTAATGCTTTGCATTTAGAAGTGAGGAGATGAGATGCTCAATAGATGTAGGAGGTGGTTTTAGAGGACATTTTTGAGATGTCAGACCTGGTACAATTCCCAAATTGATCAGRGTCTTCTTTTCGAGTACTGTTCAGTGCGAAGGTTCCTGTTTTTGTTTAATTCCTCTGCAAGAGTAGGAGGGCTTCTTAGAAAACAGAGTGAAACACTTTATGTCTGTGGTTTTGAGTGCTTCCAGGATTACAGGATGCCATGAAAAGAATAGCATCTATTTTGTTAGGTGGTAATGGGTGTCCTTTGCAAGAGGGGGTGTGTGCCTAAGAGAAATAAAGACTTYATTTATTCGAGTAAATGAAGTGCTCTTTATCTGAAGGTTTTTGCCTTTGGGAAAACTAGGATGTAGATTTATGCCCTGCTATTTTACAGCAGATAAAAGTCTAAGGGTTTTGTCACTTTTCTAGAAGTGTGGCTGTCAYGCAAACAAATGCAGTGCACATGCAGTAGTTGGTGCTTTCAGTGACATGTRCWAAGCCATCTCCATGCTTCTGGTGTKCYTTCATCCCTAGCTGAACTTCCTGACTCTRTTTTGGTCTGTTCTCCATGCAGTATTCCACTGAACTGAAAAAGCTATACTGCCAGATTGCCAAGACGTGTCCCATCCAGATCAAAGTGATGACCCCACCGCCTCAGGGAGCTGTCATCAGGGCTATGCCCGTGTACAAGAAAGCTGAACATGTCACCGAAGTGGTTAAACGCTGCCCCAACCACGAGCTGAGCCGGGAGTTCAACGAGGGTAAGGAGGGCAGTGCTGTGCTGGCAGTCACTGTCCAGAGCTGCTTGGCTGATGAGTGGCCCCTGAGGGATTTGACAGCAGCTTCAGAGCAAACCTTCTGGAAGCAGACCTCCCTGTGACACCTTGCACAGCTTTTATTTCCCGTGCTTGGCAGGAAGCATCACTCAATGCTTTAGCTGTCCCTGTGCAAGCACGTCCTTGGGAGGAGAGTACTGAAATAAACCTCAGGCCTGCCCAGGTTGGATGGATGTCTGTCCCCATGGCAGGCAGTGCYCCTCTGGCAGCCTTTCTCTGCTCTGCTTTTGCTCCTGCAATGAGAAGCAGCTGTTCTTGTGCTCAGGAATGAGCTTCCATGTCGCTGGGACAGGGATCTAGTAACAGGATGCAATATCATCTCCAGTCCTTAATCCACGCCTCAAAAGACGGAGGGGCTGTTTATCTCTGGCAGGATAATGCTAAGTGCCAGCATCAACTGTAGGCAACGTTCTTCTACATTTAACACTCTSGGTTCAGCATTAATGTTTTAATCTTTTACTTGCTTCTCCTCATGTTAGTGGAGTAGCAGCTGTTTTTAAAATGCCCCGTGGTTTTCTGCAAGCTCACGGGCTGGGTTCCATTTTGCCTTGGCCACTTAAGTTCACGTAAGTTCAGATGAGCATCTGTTTTATTCTATGTGCATTATTTATCTCCTACTGTAAAAAAAACCCGGTTGGTGTCAGTTAGCAGGATGTCTTAGGAACCTGGATTCTATTGCTAGTTACAGCAGCCAGCTAGTTCTAGTGCAGCCAGCTAGACAAGCCCCAAAAATAAGCAAGGACTTGTGAGTGTAAAATCTGAGTGGAGTGAGAGTTTTTCAAACCAGTTTTTTATAATAGAAAGTGCTTTTCTGACAGAACTGGATTTATTGAGGGTTGATACCATTGAGAAATAGCGTTTTAACAAAGAAAAAAAAAGTATAAATCCTTTTTCTGAAATAATTATTTCTCTAGAAATAGGCTGTATTTTGAGTAAGAAATTAACAGTTAATACACAAAACAAACTCTTGATATGAACCCACAGCAGACTCTTCTCCTCAGAATTTAGTTGCATGTTRTAGAAATACTGAAGAAAATTTGCAGGAAGGAAGCTTTTAATTATGGGGAAGTGGCCTAGGAACCGAGAAGATCATGTTCCCTTCTGCTGTAAGCAAGCATGGTTTTTTAAGCTGGCCATTAATTAAGTGCATATTTCCCTTGCTACTTGAATCTTTTTTTTTTTTTAGGATCAAGACTGATAGAAGGAGCTGAGGAAGGGCTAGCAATTGATAGGAGGAAGAGTAGTGAGACTCGCAGGAATTTTCTTTGTATGTGCATTAGAGGGAGGAAAAGAAAGGCTTTAAGATGGTGAGAAAATCCAGGAGTTATCTGCTGGAAGGTCTGCTCTGAGCTGCCATTCAATTCACATTTGGGTTTGCTTTGTCTGCGATCCTGGGAAGCCCTTGTTTAGGTTTAGCCACAGATGTCCAGAGAGCTTGAGAAAGCCTGTTTTACTTTTGGTGTCTAGCAGTAGGGATCTTGGGAAGGGATGCTTTAAGGCTGGAACACACCTGGGTGTGCTCTGAGAGATCTCTGGGGCCACGTGCAGTTCTCTTGACAGCAGATCTTGCCACCCTGTGTGTGACCTTGCTTCACTGAATAGTGTCTCTTGTTTTTTGCCCCTTGCAGGGCAGATTGCACCTCCCAGCCACCTGATCAGAGTGGAAGGGAACAGCCATGCCCAGTATGTAGAAGACCCCATCACCGGGAGGCAGAGCGTGCTGGTCCCCTACGAGCCACCCCAGGTATGCTGTGAGCTTGGGCTGGTGGCATCCTGGCAAACAGAGGGGTGGGGGTTGTAACCTTTCCTAAAGGAGTTGGGACCTTGGGCTTTCCCCATCCTCATCACAGTGAATCTTTTCTTCATCTTTGTCAGAAATGAGCTATGAGACACTCCCTTTTCTCCCTTGAGAGCAGGGATTCTTCATTTCTTTTAAGGAAGCTTTGTAGTGGGGATTTATTTCCTGCTGGTCTGATTGTAGCCCCCCCTTGGGAAATACAAGAGGAGAGCTTGGAAAAAGCAGAGCTTTCTATCCACCATCTGTTCTGCTCATGCCCTTTGTCTCATCCAGGTCGGTACTGAGTTCACCACAGTCTTGTACAACTTCATGTGCAACAGTAGCTGCGTTGGAGGGATGAACCGACGCCCGATCCTTATTATTGTGACCCTGGAAACCAGAGAGTAAGTTGTGCATCAGGAGTATGACCATTCTTGATGCTCTTCCACTCAGGGCAGCATCCCRTATCCTTAGGAACAGCTTAATTAAAGGGGCTATAGGATATCTTTTAAGTCTTTGCAAGTGTGAGTTGCCCAGCACCCAARAAATCCGGACTGGGAAATGGGAGGTGCACAATCTTGTATAAAGTTGAGGGGTGCTGCTGGCCTGTATCCAACATCCCAGCTGATGTTTCTCCTCACCTCTCTTCCCAGTGGGCAAGTCTTGGGCCGCCGATGTTTCGAAGCCCGTATTTGTGCTTGCCCAGGCAGAGACCGCAAGGCAGACGAGGACAGCATCCGCAAGCAGCAAGTGTCCGACAGCACAAAGAATGGTGATGGTACGAAGCGCCGTAAGTAGCTGGCAGAGCTGGGCAGATTGCAAACTGAGCTGTTACTGGCTGCTTGTGGTGCTGTGCATGGGCTTGGAGGCAGGAAGGCATTAGATGTCTGTTCTCCCAGGGTGGATCAGCCTAAAAATTGAGCTGGTGTTCACAAAGCAGTGTTTGACAATCTGGGTTTGTGGGCTCCCTTGCAGTGCTGCTGGTGTTAGATTAGCCCTGCCAGCAGTGGGTGGAGGGGATGTTTATTTGCCACCTTCCAATTGTATGTCTGGGACTCTAACCTTTTGAACCTTTACTGCTTGTTTGGGGCCGTGGTGTTATTCTCTGCTTCATCTAGCCGGTGTTTTGTGCTGTGGCAGGTGTCTGCCAGCCACAAGGATCTGGACATGAACCCTGCTATGCACTCTGGCAAGCAGCCTCTCTCTGTGCTCTAAAGAGAGCCAAATACTCACTGGACATGCAGGGTGTGGAAATGCACCTTTGGTTTCCCCTGTACACTCAGTGAGGGCAGCAGGCTCAACAGCAGGGCACAGGCTGTGATGGGAGGCAGACGGGAGTGGGGCTTCGTTTTCTCAGTGAGTTCTGCTCCTTGACGATGGTCTCACCATTGTGGATGACTGGTTCACCAACAGCTTGTGAGCAGTGTAATAGCAAAACTTGTGGTCTTTMTTGTAAAGAGCCAGTGCTTGTTCTAAGCATGACTTACTGGGAATTTGTCATACATCCAGCACTCCTTGGCAGATGTGTTTACCCAGGTGACATGGATGGCCAGCATCTGCCGTCATGTCTGCCCGAAAGAGCCAGGAGCTGCAAGCACAGTTCTGGAGTGGCTCAGGCAGGGATCCTTTCAGAGCGCTGCAGATCTGAGCTGGCCATGCACTTCATGTCTCATTTGTATCTCTCTTCTTGCCTTTTTGTTTTTTGTTCACTCCTCTCCACACCCCCCCNGCCTTTGGGGTTTCTCTTAACAGCTTTTCGACAAGGAACTCACGGCATACAGATGACATCTATCAAAAAAAGACGTTCCCCGGATGATGAGCTCTTATATTTGCCAGTGAGTTCTTTCTGTCTTTGTATTTACCCTATGYTTAGTATCTTTCTTGGTGACTTGAGGCTCACCTAAATGTCAGAAAAAACTGAGGATGGGGTTGGAGTGTGAAAAAATAATTTTTGTTTTCTTTAATTCCATATTGTAAATACATATTCCAAATAGAAAGTATTAATCCCACTAGGTRCTAAGAGTGGCTTATGCAAAGCATATGAGAAAATCCCAAGAAATCTGTTTGTCCTGGTGGAAACATTATGTTTGAGATCTAACTTAGGTTTCCTCCTCTGGGTCTGTGACACATGACATTTCTCTAGAAACACTGGGTGTTGTCCTACTGATAGGTAGGCTCCTGTGACTTTTATGTCTATTACCACTGTAGTGCAGTAATAGCAGTGAAATATGCTGTATTAAGTATAGGCCCAGAAAAGGTAAGAAGTATCTCTCATTGGCCATTTGGCTTCTTCCCTGTGAGCCATATTTAGCTGGGTAACTCACAAACCTTGGTGTGCTTGGAGGAGAAGGGAGATCCAAACCCAGCTCCCAAGTTTAAGTGCTATCTTTTCTGAAGGCATGTAAGATTCAGCGCCAGATCTGCTTACATCTGAGGCTGGTAAAGATGTTTTCTGTCTAAAAAAGTTGGATCAGAATGTTGATTTTGGCTGGCATAGATTCACATTGAGCCATAGGACAACTCCAAGATGTTCATTAGCCTGCAGTGTGAGATTATCACTCTTCAGCATTATGTGCTGCACCTCTAGCACAAGGTTTAGAAGTTTTATTATGTGTGCGTAGTGTATAAACAGAGTATTTGCTTCCTGCTCTAGTTGTTTACTTGACTTTATCTAAAACTCTCTAAGGTGACTACACTAAGGACTATAAATGCAGGCCTTTAAAGGTACAATCTCCTTTCCTTTTCCCATGCTGCAGGTGAGGGGACGGGAGACGTATGAAATGCTGCTGAAGATCAAAGAGTCCCTGGAGCTGATGCAGTAYCTTCCCCAGCACACGATTGAGACSTACMGACAGCAGCAGCAGCAGCAGCACCAGCACTTGCTCCAGAAGCAGTGAGTACCAGTGTGCTTGCAGTGTCAGTGCAGTGGGGAAKGGGGAGAGAGGAGAGAGACACAGAAGGGTTCTGCACAGTTGTTCACAGGGACAGCACAGCGAGGCAGAGCCACTGACAGCCTGTGGTCAGAAACCTGCTGCATGTGCCTGTCCCAGCTGGGGAGCACAGGCTGGGTGCACTTCTCTGTCATCTGCTCCATGGGAATGGCAGAAAATGTGGAGCCATTTCTGTGCCTTCTCTAGGGTATCCATCTGAGTATTTTGCCAAGAATATGTAGAGAGGTGGGACTGTGAGTACCAGCTGAGCTGAGTACTTGGACCCCACTGCAGTGCATCTCTGGTGCATTGGAGGGCTGGTGTCTCAGTGGTACAGCAGCACTTCAGGCTGGTCAGCTGAGACCAGTAAGAGCAAGGCTGAAACACATGAGATTTCCTTTGTGACTAGTGGGCACTTCAAAGAAAGATTTCGTACACACTTCTAAAGTGTTGTCAAAAACTGCACTTTGCCAGCTGACATGGCTTATGAGAAGTTTTTCATCTTCTTTGAGCTCAGCTGACAGGGCTGCACTGGGATKGCTTTGGGTGCTCTAAGTGAGAGGAGGATGGGGTAAGGAAGGACCAAAAAGATGACTGAGTTCCATATTCCTCTGGGTTCCCAAAGCTTTGCAGTTACAGAGGCTTGGGCAGAGAATGACTTCCCAGAGGAGCTGTAAGCAGTGTCATTCATGAGCATWGCTTCACCTGCTGTGTCGGGTGACAGAAAATAGCCCCCCGGGCTGTYGGTGGCTGCCAGCGGTAGTGCTTCGGATCTCGCGCGTTCCTGCTGGGAAGCTCTCACGTCAGGAGGCTSTGGGTATAACTCATTCCTCTGCAGAGGTTACCATGGGGCCAAGGCACCACATAAGTCCCACTTGAGCCTGTAGGGATTTATTTCAGTGCCTTGGCCTTGTCTCAGGACTTCTGCAATACCCACAGCTTTCTGCCAGATCTCTGCATGTGTTCACATTTCAACCTGTGTGTTTTTAGTGTCAGCTGGAGTCTTGTGGAGGTGTGAAAAAAGCCTTCTGCCAAAACGTCTGGAGCATCCAGAGGCTCTGGACTCTTTTTTAGGGCACTTAAAAATCTCATTATTATTATTATTATTATTATTATTATTATTATTATTATTATTATTATTTACTTTTATCAGTCATCTGCACTGTTTGTATATACTATAGCTTGTATTTTCTAGCTCCTAGGCATTGTGGCCTTTGTGTGCTCTGCTGCTTGCCTTCAAAGCTTCACCTGAACCACAGCCATTTCAGCTGAGAAATGGTTTTGTAAGCAGAAATGGACAGCAGCAGATGACAGCTTTCCCTTGGTGCTGACAGTTGGCTTTGCCATAATTACTGTTTTCATTCTTTCTCTATCAGTAGGATGGGTTCCTGGCAAATGGGGTTGGTATTCGTGTTGCCTTTAAGACCAGCGTGTAGAAGTCCAGCCATTTAATTTAATGAAACTTTTTTTGGCATGTCTCTGGCACTTGTCCATTATATACTCATTTGTTCTCAGTTGCTAAGTGTGCTCAGATACAGGGGAGAAAGATTAAGAGCTTTTAAGGGTGCCAGGAGTGGGGAGAGAAACAACTTCTAGTGTTTGTCCAGAACGTCTGCAATTGTCTCTGCTGACAGGCTGCCATCAAGCAGGGTCCTCTGTGCTGAAATCYATGTTCAGGCAGTAGTTTCTTAGGTGCACTTTGGGTTTTGGTGCTTTTTCCCCAATAATCCGGGGTATGGCTTAATATCTGAGGTAATGTGTTGAGGGCAAAGGGATGTTCAGAGGCTGAAAAGAGACTGAGATGCAGTTGCACCCCCAAAAAGAACTGTAAAGGAGCTTCGGGTCTCAATGTGAGAATGGGGGGAGCAGCTGCTTTGTAGGGAATGGTTTGGATAAGTGCAGTTGTGCATGTGAGCAGGTTGCTGGGAGATGTCTTGCTACTGCTTCCTTGCCAAACTAGCCAAACTCAGGAGCACAGGGGCTCCTTTTGAGTCTGGCCTTTCACTTTGTATGTAAGGATCTACTTTAAAATCTTGGTCTCAGTTCAGCTTTACTTCAATGCACATGTGAAAAGTGGGAGCTGGGAAAGCCTGCATGCTGTGACCAAATTGGAATGTGTTGGAAGCAGGGCTCTGTGGGACTGGAATGCTTGAGAATTGCCTTTGGCTCTTCATTCTCAAAATTGAGCAGCATCCACATGTGCTCCAGAGTCGAGCCTTGGTCGAGAAATTCCTTGATTTTTCAGTTAAGTTTTCTGGGCAGTGGTTAACATAGAAAAACTATCTATATATGTGGAAGGGGTTTTCCCTTTCACACTTACAACATGGAAAGCTTCATATTTTTGAAGAGTAGGAAAAGCAAGGTTGAGTTTGTCACAGTGA
The DNA here is from genome assembly GCF_030028575.1 of Malurus melanocephalus. Taxonomy (NCBI): domain Eukaryota; kingdom Metazoa; phylum Chordata; class Aves; order Passeriformes; family Maluridae; genus Malurus; species Malurus melanocephalus. The sequence continues at coordinate 107,191 of NW_026623516.1, read as the reverse complement.
AAGGTAGTTTTAAAAACATAAATCTCTCATTTCTGAAAACAACTGTATAATTCTTCCCATGCAGAAACAGACCAGCATTACATTTGACAGGCCAGCAGATGCAGCTGTCTTACTATTCTGGAATAAAAAGGACAAATCTGGTGACAATCAGAATTCTTGTGTCCCAGTAGAAGACCAAACTTCTGCAATGCTCCATGTTGTGCCAGACCACAATATTTCTCTGTCTCATCTCCTCTCTCTGCTTGCTCCTTTGTGCATGGTTTTCTCTTACTTACTGTTATGCCAAATACCTTCATGATCATAGGTGGGAAGTTGCTGGGTGTTTTTTCCTGTAGTTTCTAGTCTTCCTTTTTCACTGTCAAATCCTGGGGCCCGTGCTTGAACAGCAGCACATACCATCATAATCTACCAGCATTTGTGTAAAACATAGATTTGCTAGGTGATTACTGCCGCGAGAGAYATCAGAGGTGGCTCGTGCTTTGTTGGGGAGGGAATGTTTCCTCATTAACCTGCTGTGAAATATGTTTACCATCAATATTCCCAGGGAGTTGTCTGCACAGTTTTTAAGGATTTCATTAGAAAACACTTTTTCATGTGGTGGTTTTCACTCTGCTGAGCACTGTTTTCAGAACTATCAGTGTTTCAGTTTCCTGCAGCAGTGAATCACAGAACATACCAAGTTGGAAGGGACCCATAGAGTTCATAAGGAACACCTAGTCCAGCTCCTGTGATTGAAGGGTTTTCACAAAGTCTTCAAGTGGCTACTAAGAAGAGGGTTCCTATGTCCAAGTGGGATCTTGTACCTACCCCAGCAAACAATTCTGTTGTATCAGCAGGGCTGCAGCTACCAGCCCACTGGCTGCCTTTCAATCTAGTGAGCAGCACAGCCCATTGTCCAAATGAGAAGTAATTCACCTCRTAAGTGAGCTGTGACAGGACTGAGCTATCCAGTGCCTGGAGTGCTCYGGCTGAGCTGTGAGCTGCAAGGATCCCTGTGCTTGCTGTTGTGGGAAGGTGGCTGGTGGAGAAGGTACTCTTTGTACCTTCACTTCATTAATCTCACTTTTGGTGTGAAAACTAATATAGTGGATTTTTGCATGATTTGGTTTGGTTTTGTGCTGTGCTTGCATGTGAACTCCAGGCACCTGGATAGTGTTCTCAGTACAGAATGGCCAAGATGAACCAAGAAATGCTTTGTGGGCTCAGAGGTTACAGTACTCTCTGCATCAACCGGTGGCCCCAGGACCCCTTGGCTTTTCAAAGGGGCTTTTGAGCTGTAATCAGTATGGCAAATAGGCACCSTTCTCCCTCTCTAGCACCAGCTACTGGTTTTGAAGTGATTGTAGTTAAGAGTGGATTCTATGGAAGCTGCTACTTCTTTTCCCCTTTGGCTGAATGCTTTYGTTTCTCCTATATTTGTCACTGGAAACATTATCAGGGCATTATTTGTACCCATGAGACTAGGACAGAATCGGATTTCCCAATCAAGTGGTTGTTTCGCTTCCTTGGCAAGCACTTGCTTGTTCCTGGGGCTTTCCAGCTTCCTAAATCTCCCTGTTACATACCCTCACTGTAGGTGCTRAAACATCTGCTTTTTCCCTCTTTGAAAGCCCATACTGTGATCATGAAGGTGGAAAGTGACTGTTTCTCTCTTGGTGGCTGGCAAAGGGTTCTGTACATTCATCTTTCTCTTTTCTCTGGTTCCTTCTTTACAGTCTCCTTTCGGCCTGCTTCAGGAGTGAACTCACGGACACAAGGAGAGACCCTCCCAAACAGACCGATGCCATCCTAAAACATTCCAGCCCCCCAAACCCATCAGTATATCCATAAACCAAGCTGTCAGGGTCACTTTGCCCAGCTGGCAGGACTAGGAACAGTGGGGCAAATACACAGACTGATAGCAGCAGAGTGAATAGTGAGAGTAAACTTCTGAAGGGACTCAAACTTTGCAAAAACAACAGACACTTCTACGGACCTCTTAGCTGTAGCCCATAGYGTTGCGAGGTCGGGAACCACGGTGTTGTCTGTCTTGGTGTAACTTTTTTTTTTCCTGTTTTTGTAATGTGTTGATACTCTTTTCTTCTTTCTTCTGTATTTGTGAAACTCAGCAGGGTTTCTCTGAGCAGGTCTCAATTTTAAATGCCTTTTGTCTTGTTTAAGTTAAAAATGTGTCCATGGACTGGGGGATGGAAGCAGGGGATGTGTGTTTAAATGGTTTGTGATAGTCAATTTGGCCTGTTTTGGTGCTGGTCATGCACTAATAGTGCAAGTAGCTSATGTATTTGTACTGCTGGACAGGGAGAGGTAATAATTCTATGAACTGGCACTGCTAAGAAATCAGGGTTTTTTTTTCTGTAGAATACTCTTTACTATGGTATCATGAATTGTTTCCACTTACTTCCAGCCTTAAACGGTTTGATCTAAAGTACATCAAAATTGTAGAGAAGACCRGGTGACTGWCTTTGCCCTAGYACTACTGGCATTTATCCAGCTTTAYTGAAGTTTAGGGAGTTCCTCCAACTCTGTGGGCTGAACTGCACAAGTTGAATGTGTGGCTGAAGTGTAACAAGACAKCCATGTGTGCCCAGTGGTCCTGTCCTTTGCAGCCCAGGGTGTAAAGGGTMAAGTATCCAAAATTTCCTAGTGCCCTAGCTGTGAAAAGGAGTTGGAGCTTGCCYCTTTCCTTACAGAAGTTATTAGATGTTGCCTTAACATTTTCATCAGCTGTAATGTGTTTTGCCCCTTCTTTCTAAACCTCCTAGCTCAAAGGAAAGCAGTGCCAGTCCACCTTGTCCATTAATCCTGCAACCAGAGGGTCTTGCTAATTGTGTCCCCAAAGTTCATCTGGGTTTAGCAATTCCTGCACAGAAGACTCTTTCTCAGCAAGGACTTGTAAATTCTCACAGTGCTTCTGTCAAACTCTGAAAGTCATTCATATGGRGCAGCCCAGACTGTCACAAAAGAGGAACAATCAACAGGCAAGTGACATGCCATGGAGTTAACCTGGCCATGTTGAGTGTGGCACTAGGTGTGGRTACTGGCAGGGAAGGAGGAAAAGAGTTGAGGGGTGGGCGTTTTGCCCACTGAGAGATACTCAAACATCTTTAGGTGAAGAGCAGCCCCTAATTCTGGTAGGGAAGTGYCCTTCAACCCAGACTCTGTCATTGCTTCTGAGGAACTCTCCGATGTTCACAGCAGCAAGAAACAGAAATGTGAAGAAGTTACTGAAGGTACACCAGGACAAGTGACTGGGGAGCAGAGCTCTGCTGCAAGTGCCAGTGATCAGCAGCTCCTGAGAAACTCAGGAGACTCTATCAATCCTGCTGGGGACCTATGTGCCCTGCAGTGCAGTCTTGCTCCATTTATTTGGGGCAGATGCATACCCAGCTCTGACAAACTCRTGGTTAAGCAGAGTGATGAGAAGGTACCTCCCAAATGCAGAACTGGCCTCCTGGCTGCCCACCAAGRAGAAAAAGCTCAATGCAGTTGGAGAAGATGCTTATCTGTGAACATCACGTCATCTGCTTCCAGGAAGCAGAGCTGGGATCTGAGCAGGTGATGACTCATATTGGCATCTCCTTTGAGAGCCATATCCCATCTCTGGGTATCTCCAGTGTTTTGGCAGGACTTGCTCTTCCACAGCAATGTGGAGGAGAGCTGATGGAAAAGAGATGCCAAAATTTGGATGAAGTATATAAATAATATCTAACTCAACACTAGCATGCCTGTTTCATACAGTTGCARCTCTGCCATCGTTCCCTGTGTAAAGCTGATCAAAACCAAGTGCCTCTTTACCTTGCCTGGAAATTCCAGGAAGTTCTTGGAGATCACAAAGCAGGTCACTGTTTTTATATGCCTTTTTATTTGGGAAAAGACACTGTGATTCTTTTCCCTGTGAGAGGTGGSAATCTGAACTGTAAATGCAGCCCAGACATAGGATTATGCTTGGCATTGTTGTCTGTCCTTCCAGTGAAGGTTATTCCTGGATTTTGCTTCTGGATGGAAATATTGTGACAGGGAAACACTGATCTGTATCTAGAGCTCTGCTCCTGGGCCTGTGCACCAGCAAGTTTGAGGAGACAGCCCAGCAGAAGATAGAACGCATCCACAGCTTGCAACTGGGAGATTCCAATTCATCATTTGGTGTGACCTCTAGAAATCCCTTGAACTGTGATGGGCAATACAACATCTCAGACTTCCACTRAACAAGAATGTAAATTATTTGGATCCTGTTGTTTTCTGGAAAGCCTTTCTGATTGTCCTGCTTAAAAGGATGGTGATTGTGAAACTGATCTTAGTGGTGACTTGATTTGCTTTCCAACTACCAGGTGATTATATTGGAAGGTGCTGTTCTTTTTTTCTTTGATAATACCTGGAGCTGAAAGCAATTTGAGTTGCTTTGTAGTCTGTCCTCTGCAGATAAAATGAAAACKTTTTCCCAGCTGTCTTTTCATTGCTTCTTTGCTATCTCCATGTCTTCAGGAAAGTAGGCCTTTTCCTTTCAAGGAATAACCAAGTGGACTAATTGGGCCTTATCAGTCAGTCAGGTTATATCAGTCTGTGTCAACTGCTTGATATATATCCACTCCCTGTATTACAGCTCCATTCCCTGGAGAGCAGATTGCATCCACGGCCTGCCTTGAGAAATTCCCATACCTGGAATCTAAGGGGAGTCATTATTGCCACCCCTGTCCCTGTGCTGTAGTTCCTGTCTGCCCAGTAACTGCTGGAGCTCTTCCTTTCCATGCTCCCAGTGAGGCATCAASCCTACAAACCACTGGTGTGATTGTAAAGATGCACTGTTGTTTGCTTTAGCATAGCAGCTCTTTGGGATGTGGGGAGCGAGGACATTCCTCTGCTTTTCAGTGTCCTGCTGCCTCACAGGGCTGCAAAGCAAGTGAGTGCACCTGAGCATCACTGTGTGATCATTTGTGTGCCTTTATAGACACTATCAGTGACACCCCAGTGTTACACAGCCCTGTGGGAAACATTGCTTTAAAGCCCATTGTCCTTGTGTGAACCTGGGATGTGACCCTTGCAGTGGCTGCTGAAAGGGAAGGAAAGCAGACCCACAACTGGACAGCTCTGATTGGACTGGTGTGTCTCTGCACTACTGGCTCTGGGACTGCAGGGACAGCAAACTCTAGGCACAGGGGCTTGGGTGAAATCTTAAACTCTGAGCCTGAGCTGCCCAATTGCGTTTAATGAACTTTTGGTGTCATTTAGGGCTGCTTACATGGCTGTGTGCTCCTCTAGTGAATGAGGATTCTGATCTGCTCAATCAGGCAATTGGTCTGTCCAGCAGTTTGCTACCTCTGGTGAAGGGCTGGTATCCAATGAGCTGGGAAAGTGTAGAGTTATACAAGGTAACCTGTGAACTGAAATTGGTTCATATATGGGAGAAGAAGGAAGTTCCTTCCTGACCTCTTGAGATGATCAGTATATGCCTTGCAGCATGAGAGACTGATTGCCTTCATATGAGCTTGCATAACTGCAAATGTTATTTGCTAAATAATTACGGAGCCTCTTGAAGAGAGAAAACTCAGTTGCAGAATGTGACTCAGTGCCTTTTGTATCAGACTGTTCCAAGAAGTATAATAGTCTCTTAATTGAAGTCCTTATACCTTGATATTAAAATGCATTTCRTTGGCATTGATATCAAAGAAATGTTAATGTTCTGACTTCTAATCTTTCTTGAGACGTAGTAAGTACAATTTTAATGAAAATCACTGTGCATGACATTGTTATTTCTGTTTTAAAAAATGGAGGAAAACAAACAATATATTTTAAATGCATCCTCAAACATCATGTAGTCCTTGTGCTTAATACCAAAAACATTTTCTTGTGTTTCTAAGGCTCTTGCTATATTGATGTGTGACTTAATTTTCAATAAAATTTTGCATCTTGGTTTATCTTGCGACTTTTCTTTCGCTAGATGGCTTTCTGTAGGCCTTTTAAACATCTGCTCATGTGATGGAATAGCTTAGTTGAAACTAATATGGGTACAAGAAAAATGCTTTTGTTTTCTCTTTTATTCCCTTGAACTTGATAATGTTAATCTTGATACTCCTATGAGTATGAATGAGGTAAGAATGGAGTCCCTAAGCTATACATTAAATGCATTTGTTTTCTAAAGTATTTTCTAAAGCTTTGGGTTGGCTTGTGTTTGATTGGTTTTTGTTTTTTCTTTTATCCCCAAAGTATTTTGTGGTCTCCTAATTAGCTTTGSTGAGATCCCTGTTGGTGGTGGAGAGGGCAAAGATAAGCCCTCTACTGACCTCAAAACAGTGCAGTTCAGTCTCTTTTGGGAAGCCTTTGTTGATTTGATTTGGAATTTCACTGTGTTCATGGTGAGCTCCTCACTTGCAGATCATGCAGATTTTGCCATAAGAAACTTTTCATGTCTGTATTAATTTCAGCTGAAGCTCCGTTAAGTACCTGAACCCATGAAGTAGAAATACTCATTGGTCCTAAATSCAGAAGCCTTCTAGGCTAAGGGTGGTGTCATCCTGACTTGAATTTCATGGTTGGCCTCAACTTTCATAATTGGGGAATTGAAACCTCAGATCTGAATCATTCCCTTCACTCTGAAAAATTGGGTCTGAACTTCATGGCTCAGTTTCACTTCCCCTTGGGAGTTGCTGCCATTGTTAATATTAATTTGTGAAGCTTCTTGTGCTTTCCACTTCCTTGAGTCTGTGAAGTTTGCTGGATCTTGTCCTGCATCTTCACTGCCAAAGGACAGTTCACACCCTTCTGTACCTCCTGTAATTGTGTAATTAGGTAACATTTCTTCAGGGCCTTAGATACTCTAGCCTGTTAGCATAGATGTTTTCTCCACCCAACACTGCAAGTCTTGAAAGTGCAGGAAGCTGAAGACAATGTAATTGTATGGAACTTGACCTTGAGTGCTGAAGGTTTTAATAAATTATCTAGGAATAAGCTTTTTCTTTCCTTTTACACTTTGCTTATTTGGAATAATAACTATTCTATTTGCATAGAAGAAAAGCCAGTTCCCAGGAATTGGTGTAACCAGTTATACCCAGATGGGAACAAGTTTCCCAATGGGAAATAAGATGGGAATGTCCCATGGACAATTCACCATGGGCTTACTGTGATATGAGTGCTGGCTTCTGTGGCGAACTGGGTGACCTCTGCTCTGCAGGGGTGGCCATGGCTTGATGGTACTTGTGTTTGGGAAGCRGGCACCTTTCCCAAACCTTTGCCCAGTCCTACAAACGCCCCTAGAGTCAGAGAGAMAAACCTGCTCCCTTGTGGCCTGCAGTGCTGTGCCAATTGTGCTGTTGGACCGGCTTTAATGATAATTTCCTGCATATCCCACATAAGACCCCACTCCAGATGGGATGCCACAGCAGTAACTCGAGCTGGGAGCTGAGCTGCCATTCAGAAGCATCCCAGTCTTGGCAGTCTGGATTGCTTACATGGGATTGCAGCTGGGACCCTCGGGGCTGGGCAGCAGGGAGTTCTGGCAAGCCTCTCTGGCCCCCTCCATGAATATGCTGCATGGAGTTTGGGGCTGGATGGRCTTGAGGAAGGCTCGTGCTGCTGTCAGGTGCTAGTAGGAACCTGATCCCTTTGCAAGCAGCCTGCAGGGTTGGGATACCAGGTTTGCCTTAACACCAGCAAGAGCTGCCTGTTGGCATCCCAGGCAGCTCTGACCATCTCAGCAGTGGTCACTAAAGTGCATGGAATCTGTCTTGAGTAWAGAGCCTCTGGCTGTTAAATATACACCTGAGAACAGCTTGATTATAGTAATAACTAGGAATTTTGGAGAAACCAAGGTGATAAGTGTGACTCCATCTGAAAATTGTTTCTGCGGTAATGTTTCAGGGGTATTTAGGATGGTTTGAGATGGCTTCCTTAGTTCTTGTACTTACGAAAAAGTCTTTGACCACAAGGAGAGTTTAACCTAAAAATACTCTTCAAATCTTGGCATCTTTTTGCTGACTTTCAGTGTATTCTTTTCAATTGAAAAACTTGCATAGACCCTTCTCCTTAAATAAAAAGTTTCAACCAAAAGCACAGCTTTCCTTTTTTTGGTATATCACTTTTTTTTTTTTTTAAGTGGTGAGAATGTCTGGGAAACTTCTTATTTCCTGTTAACTCTTTCACCAGTGATCTTYATCTGCAACACTCCCATGGTGTCAGTGATTTCACTGGGTGCACCCTCTGAACAAGCAGCTGCTGTGATCCCTGTCCTAACATCTCCTTGGTTTGCAGGACCTCCGTGCAGTCGCAGTCCTCATATGGCTCCAGCTCTCCACCACTCAGCAAAATGAACAGCATGAACAAGCTGCCCTCGGTCAGCCAGCTCATCAACCCCCAGCAGCGCAATGCCCTGACCCCAACCACCATCCCCGAYAGCATGGGAACCAACAGTAAGAAASTCTTATTYCTYCTTCTCCTGTTCCCTGCCTGCTCCCTGCTAGTCTGGACAAGGAGACTTGGCATCTCCAAGTGGCTMGTGTAAAGCTGGAGAGCCTGGAGTCATTCACCCTGAACTTTCAGAGCCAAATGAATATTGCTGGCTGGTGTGCCACGGGGCAAGGCTTCAGCATCCTGCTCGGAGCCTCACAGGATGAGCAGAGCTGCTTCTTGCTTCAGGTCTAGCTGGCTGCACTGTGCTCTGGCTTTCAAGACTTGTTTCTTCCTCCTTTCCCAGCAGAGGAGATGCAAATGTTGGCAACAATTTTTTCCCTCAGTTAAGACAGTTGTGAATTTCAAAGGGAGCATCTTGCAGCTCTCCCTGGCTGCTGATGTGTGCTCAGCAGCCCTGTAAATTCAGGATGATAGACATGGTTCTGGGGGCTGAGTTTTGTTGGGGCTTTTTTAGTTGTTGTTTTGTTTTTTAATTTATTTCAAAACAGCTGGACTCTTGCCCACACCTGTTGCTGATCCCCTTCTGGTGCTCTTGCTGTCTCTGAAAACAAAGCTGTTTGGCTGCTGTATTAAGTTACTCCACTGGCTCTGTCCTGTCCTCTCCCATGGCAGRGCAGGCCAGGGTTTCTGTCCAGCCTGTCTGGGAGGGAAGGTGACACGACTGTGGCGCTTTCTCCTGTGAGGGCAGAGCTCCAGAAGGACTGTCTGTCATCTGGTCCTTGGTGCTGCCTGAAACTTCTCCTGAGCTCGCCGTGTGCTGGGCTTTGCAGGGGATTTCAGGCTGCTTCAGCTGTGGGTGCTGTCCCTGGGTGCGTGCTGGGGGCGAAGCCGGGGTCTGGGCGTGCCTGGGTAACAATGTGCTCCTCCTTCTTCTCTCCTCCAGTTCCCATGATGGGCACCCACATGGCCATGACCGGTGACATGAATGGCCTCAGCCCCACGCAGGCGCTGCCTCCTCCCCTCTCCATGCCWTCAACGTCCCACTGCACCCCCCCTCCTCCATACCCCTCAGACTGCAGCATCGTCAGGTGAGCGGGAGCACACTGCCCAGCACATTGCCCACCCCGAGGGAGCAGAGGCCTTGGGTCAGGAGCCTGAATGATCCTGGAGCACTGGATCCCACTGGGCCCTTGGCAGTTCTGAGGCTGGCACCCTCTGGGCACTGAGCCTCAAATCCCCACCTCTGAGCAGCTGAGAGAAGCAGGGACGTTAGGACTGCAAGAAAGCCAAGGGATGCAGCATCTGTTGGACTGGTGGAGTTTGAGGGCTGCCAGGCAGTCTTGCAAGCATTTCTTGTTTTTCTTTTTTTTCCCCTTTGGCCTCTTGACAAGCCATGACTGGGGTCAGAAGTCCCTCTGGCCTTTGTGAGGTCAAACCAGTTGAAAGATGCTGCCTGTAAATGAGGAATCCTTTACASTTAGGCAGGAATGTGCTGATTGGAGGTGCATGATGTGTCTGGGCCCCTGACCCCATGCCTTGCCAAAGCCCTCTGTGCATGCACCAGTCTGCCATGGGCTCAGCCACCTTCTGGGTGACATGGCCTGGCAGGAGGGTCTGTGTGAGCCCTCCTGCCTCAAGACCCAGGCTGTGCAGCACTGGCTCTTGACTAAGGCAAGATGCTGCCACGAGGGCTGTCTGCTGGGCGCTGAGCTGAAGGACTCCCTCGTTTGTTTGATGTGGCAGTGATGTGGCTTGCTGGCCTGGGATGTCTTGGAGGAGGTCAAGCCAAGGGTGAAAGCTTTGTTTCCTGTTGCTGCAGATTGGCTGAGTGTTTGGTTTTTCTGTGGTTTGGGCTGTTGCAGCCAGGGTGATCCTATTTTCTCTCTCCTTCCTTCCTTCCTCCTCTGCAGCTTCTTAGCGAGGTTGGGCTGCTCATCCTGTGTGGATTATTTCACGACCCAGGGGCTGACCACCATCTATCAGATTGAGCATTACTCCATGGATGTAAGTAACTCCTTACAATTTCCTTTGTTTGCACTCTTGGCCCTGCTTTAGGAACAGGTCAGAAATCCAGACTCAGTATACTCTTTTTACTCTATTAGTTTGATTTAAGGCTGTTGCACATAGAAAAGCGATGTTGTGAGGTGAAGAGAGGCTGGACTCGGGGCCAGCACTGTAACTGCCTTGCCTGGCACAGAGAAAAGAGTTCTCCCCTTCCCTGACTTGCTCTGTTTGAGCCCCCACAGAGGCCCCAGCCCACGTGCCTGTTACTTCTGCAGGGCTCKGTTTCAGTTTACACCTCACTCGCCTGCAGACAAGTAAGCTGTCCAGAAGTGGTCTGCATTTTTCCCTCCCTGCTTCTGTATTCTGGCCTTACCTTAATCATCTTCCCTTGCCACTGGCATCTCATCCCTGTTTGTTGTTTTCCCTTTTTTACTCTTGCATGGCTTTTGCTGCAGGGTTGATGCCTCCTCTCCAGAGCCATTGCTCTCTTCTGAGCTGGCTGTCCCATTTTTTTCCCTGAGACTTTGGGAGACTGTGGTGCTTTTGCTCCCTAGCGTGGGTTGCTTCCTATCTGCTGCTGCTCTAATTAGAAAAGCTGACCCAAATTAACCGAAGTTGGTTGCTAATTTTTTCAGAAGCTGATACCATGTATCCCAGAGTTTAGGTAATTCAAMCCTGAGGTTTTGCACCAGAAATGATGGGGCCTCGAAGAATAAGTTTTCTAAGGTTTTTGTGTCTGTTATTRATTTAATTAAGACAGTTACTGTAGAGTCAGACCTAGAGCTTTGCATACTGGAGCTCAGGCTTGGATTCTAAAACCCTTTTGCAGGCTTTGAAATAAATGTGGAAATTTTCAAAGCCATTGACCTTCAGCAGCCCAGCATCCCCCACCACTGACAGCCAGCAGATCTCCCTGAGGTTGCCTTGGAGGCCTTGCAGTCCAGTTAAGCTTCTAGCTTTAGGTCTTGCACCAYGAACGAATGTTTTGTGCAACTTAAAAATAGACCTTGTGCCTTCAGAATGGGCCACTGCTGCTTCATGGCCACACGTAGAGCCACCACTTCCATGGTTAGTCGTTTGTCTTCTGCTGTGCATCGTGGCCACCTGGATTTTAGCAGCTTTGATGGTCATCGGTGGCCCAGAGGCTGTGTTCACTCCTAGAGCCTGGGATTGCCCTATTAAGCCCTGCACCTTGCCTTGCAGGACCTGGTGAGCCTCAAGATCCCGGAGCAGTTCCGCCATGCCATCTGGAAGGGCATCCTGGACCACCGGCAGCTCCATGACTTCTCCTCCCCTCCCCACCTGCTGCGCACCCCCAGCGGCGCCTCCACGGTGAGCGTGGGCTCGAGCGAGACGCGCGGGGAGCGGGTCATCGACGCCGTGCGCTTCACGCTGCGCCAAACCATCTCCTTCCCGCCCCGCGACGAGTGGAACGACTTCAACTTCGACATGGACGCCCGGCGCAACAAACAGCAACGCATCAAAGAGGAAGGGGAGTGAGAGCCACGAGCCCCCCTCCACCCCGCCCCGGCCACGAACTGCTCAGCCCTTCATTTGTCTTCCTTCTGCTTGGTACTGCACCCCCGGACGAAGGGCGGAGGGAACCTTCTCGCTSACTCCTGCTAGGTCATGCCCTGGGTGCCGTCTGGGTCGTACTCCTGGACTGCAACCTCCACCCCAGCTCTCGCAAGGGGAAGAGCTGAGTGAAGGGGGAAGGCGGGTGGCATTTCCTTGAAAACCATTGACCTTCTTGACAAGGCCAATTTGTTTTGTGTTTTCCTTTGGGGAGAGGGCTTCTTTTCTTGACTTTTGAATCCTCACACACCTTGTGGGTGCCCTGACCTGCAGATTTGTTTCTCTCACCCAGCGATCCCACTTTGAAAAGCAGGAAGGTTAAAATAAAATTCTAAAAAGAAAAAAAAAAAACCCTCAAGCAGCCAAACCCACCCCAAAAATAAAACCAAATGCAAAAAAGCCCAAAGCAACCAAACCCTGAACTGCCTGAAAAGTAAATGGGAATCGGTCTGCTGAACGTTGCACTTAAACAGCCTCTTCCCATGGAGCTGAGTGCTCTGTTCATGTGTAATACTCTCCAGCGGAGACAGCACATGCACTTTGCTGGGCAGGCCAGCGTTTATGGCACCTGCATCCTACTTYTTCCTTTTCCCTCACCTTCTGTGGAAAAACCAAGCCTGCTGTCTCTTCTTATTTTGGATATGCATTCATATGTATGTCCTGGTTTGCTTCTTTCAGGCTCGAAGTGTAAATAAAGCTACTGGTCACTCTTGAATTCTGCCCCCACCCAGCCTTTAGTCATGATGTAATACTACTGACATTTAAGCCATAGAATTAGGCTTTGCCTCACATGCATCCTGGCTAGTTTAGCGTAAGGATTTGCCCACCTAGCCTCCAGTTGAATGGAGGAGCAAGAGCTGCACTCTGGTTTGTAGGGCTTCAGCTATCCTAAACTTGGACAATCTTCTGTTTAGACCAGGCTAGATTGGTTTCCTTGCAAGTAAAGTAGTACTGCCTTTAGATATATCTGTAATGGATWGGAGCCTGTTGTGTTTGTACTATAGGTTAAGTGACAAGCAGCTAAAAGTGGAGACTAAAATAAGAACTGCCGACTGCCTTAAAACAAGGACCAGTTCCTGGTACTATGAGTGTTGTTACTGCAGTAAGCCATGTTTACATGAGAAACTGATTTTTCTCTGTTTTTTTTCTTTATTGGTTCTACGACAATTGTGCTCTGAGGCATTTCCTCTGACTGCCAGTGGTCCTGTGGACAAATAACTGAACAGTGTGTGTTTTCACATGCTTAATGGCCAAGGTAGTGAGACTTTAAGGGATACAAAACAAACCTAAGCTGAGGAGCAAGGCTCACCACAGCTGCTTTCAAGTTGGCTTGCTCTTTTTAACAGTAAGCCTGACTTTTTTTTTTTTTTGGCTGGGGAAAGATGAAAAAAGCAGCTTGAATGACTTGTTACCCTACCTTGCTGCAGTTGAATAGTCTTGTTTCAATGCAGGGGCTGTTTCGTGCCCTGCTCTGTGCCACATATTTCATTTAAGTCCGGTATGGTTAGCATCCTCCATCTGTCTGTTGTGCCAGGTCTGTGTTGCATTCAAAGACTGCCTTTTGGTAGCTGTGCAAGCCTGTTTTGGTTAGCTCTAAATGGTAATGCCAGATGGTTACACTGTAAAGTCTGTATATAAATATTTTTTGTATGTGTAATTTTTGTTTTCTTACAGCATATCATGACGATTTTTATTTCTTCTTGGGCTACTGGGTCTGACAGAACCACAATAAAACGTTGTTTGTTTTTCTGTTTTTTAATTATTATTTTTATGCAGAATGCTTACAGTATACCGTGTAACAAACAACTAGTTGCTGGATGAATATATTTGTATTTTTTTTCATACTGAGATTCCTGTGTTACTTTGCAGTTGAGGGGGGAGGGGGCAGGTACTGAAAGCCTGTTTTATCATTTTATTTTGTAACACTTCAAAGAGCAGTGTCCTAGATTTCAAAGTATTTAACATGCTCAGTGTGAGAACTTACTATATCTCTTTATATTTTTCCTGTATGGTACAAAAGAAGTGAGTCATCCTGCTCTTAACTTGATGCAATGATTTAATTCAGCAGGGCAGTGTTAGTGTGGGGGGAAAGTGTTAGTGCAGATACTTTACAAATCCCTGGGGGTGAATTAGGCTGTGCCCTTCTCACCTCCRAGGTTTTGCATCTCCATTGTGTAGTCCTTCTGAGCTGCTTCAGTATTGTACATACACTGATGCAAAAGTCACCGTCATTTTTAGGAACTTCATCATTTTAGGGAGCTTCTGACTATAAAGGTTAACGCAGTTAATGCTGTGCCCAGAGTCTGGGTACAAGAACTTCAGTATCTGCTTTTCAACTTGGCAGCRAGATGGAGCTTTTCTGCTGCATCATTAATGATTAAAATATATGCTGTGAAAACTTTCTTTCTACTGTATGCCACTATGGAGCCCACTTCTGTTTAACTGGAATCTTCAAGTGAGTTTGAACTGCTGTAGCTTTTACCCTCCCCTGTAGAGCTGTGATTTTGTTTTGTTTTGATGCATCAAAGTGTTATGGCTTAACTGAGCTGAGAATCTGCCAATGCTTGTAGCAATGACAGTGCTGCCTGCACCAAGACCTCGGTGTGTTTTGGAACACCTTGTTGTGGAAGTGAATGAAAATAAAAGCCAAAATTGAAAATGACACTGAATTCCCAAACAACTTCTTTCTTGCCTGTGTGCCGCCTTGGAAGTGAGTGGGAGTCTCTGAGCAGCTGGGGCTTGGTGTCACCTTTGCACATGGGTGCAGTTTTCTGTCCCCACAGAATCTGTGTCTGGATAACCAGGGTGTGTTACGTGGTGTCATCACATCCATTGGCTGCCTTTCTGACAGGTGCAGCAGGTCAGCTCTGTAAGCCTCTTGCTGAACTCTGAAGTCTTCTGCCTTTGGCATGGCTCTTTTTTGCCCTTTCATCAGGTTTCTTTGTTTTGTTTCTGAGCAGGGTTCCAGGTGGTGCCCCCCATTCAGTGTCCTGCTGGAGGGAGGGAGTGTATGCTTGGAGCAGGCAGGGTCAGTGCTGCCCTTTCCTGCCTCCTCTTGGCAAACAGCCTCACACCAAAGGCTTTGTGCATCACCCTGTGCATCTCCTCTCCCCTAGCAAAGCCATCGCCTTCTCCTTTGCACCCCAATTCTTCTTCCAAGGATTTGAAATAAGAGCAGCTCAGAGCTGRTGGCGTGGCTGTCCTGAAGGTGATGGGAGTGGCCTCCATCAGTTGGGTATTTCCTTCTGTCTGTGGACTACCACATTAACAGCTTGGCTTCATCAGTGGTTTCTGTCAGGTGCCCTATGGCTGTGTCTTACAGTTTTTATGGGTTATGGTTGGGGGAGGATGCTTAGCAATGGGGAGAGTCAAAAGAAAACCCCACAAAGGTCTTAGAAGAAGAGGCTGCCCTAACTTCCCTTGGGAGCTGGTTTAATTTGGGTAGTTAATGCCTGCCTGAGTTCTTTGGTTCTGATCTCTGTTTGTTTTCCCTTTTGCCAGGTGATTAGAGAAATAGTGACTCCAGGGATGGATATCCACAGGTATCAGCACCCTGGTTGCATTCTGGCAGTCRGGGATTGCCTGAATGTGGTGTTTAGTGTGTTCTCAAAAGAGAGATGTGCTACTGGAACAGCTGTGAGAACTTTCTGTTCCAGCTGGTGGACTCTGCCTCCAGGTGAGCAAATTTGATCAGATAAAGTAAGATTTCAATTTCCATGAACCAGGTAGGCTTGAAACATGGTTACAATTGCCTGCTGAAGTGGGGAACCTCTACACTGCTTAGGTTACAGCAAGGGTTTCAGTGCTGAGGAATCCCAAGCTGGTACTCTCCCTTTTGCCCTCCACCCATACCCATTGGAATTYTGTCTTTGGATGCTGAGAGGTTTCACATGCAGGCATGAAGTTCTCAGGGCAGGGATCCATTACAAGCCTCCAGCTGTGTTTTGCAAGCCTGGGTGGACTCTGAAGACATTCATGCCCTTCTCTGCTGTTAGTCCWAAGTGTGCTGAAGCTAGCAGTCCTCTGGAATGAAACTTACCTGGCCACAACAAAACTTGGCAAGTGTCTGAGTGGAGCCTGTGGAGGGTATCTTTTATCATCACGTTCTTCCTGTCCCGTGTGCCTCAGCAAAACCCCTTCCTGCTGGCAGAATGCCATGGGGGAAGGATTGCAGGACCTGGCTCCCACTCTGCCTCTTCCCAAGTTGTTTCTCCATTTGGGGAAAACCATGTGGGCAGCAGAGCCCCAGCACCGAGTCAGGGCTCGGGCAGTTTGCCCTTCTGATTGACTGAGCTGTGGAATGTGTAACTCATGTCCTTTGCTGTGTTGGGTTCATGAGGAGCCATGGCAGGCCCTGCAGGGCTGCCCTGCTCCCCTGGGGGCTGTGCTGTGCCAGGGAGGGTTGGCAAACAGCTCTGTCGGCCTGCCAGGCTCCAGCCCGTGGTTTCTGGGTCCCTGAGTTGTTTTGCCTCTCCGTGACCCATGGCAGAATTGTCTTCCTGAGCACATACCAAAAAGTGGAGGCTCGAGTTTTGGAGCCTTATTGTTGGTATTTGGATATACTGGCCATGAAGGTCAAATAAACAGGAAGGAAGCTTATCTTTATGCTCTATTGGCAAGGATAGGCTGTGGCTTTCTCCCAGCTTGCTTCCCTAGATTAAGGAGCCAAAATTTTATTCAGAGGTGTATGGTAGTTGTCCTTTGCTTCAGCTTTGCTATCCTGATCTGGGTCCCACCAGCTGGTGTACGCCCAGCATCTCCAAATGTGCATGGATTCCTTCCCTGGATATTCAAGGAATTAATATCAGCGCTGTGGAATCAGGGGATTTCAGTTTTGTATGTAGGTGCCTTGAGTGGAGTGAGGAGTCAGAGCCCCTCTGCACCCCATTTCTCTGCCTGTGGGTATTACCAGAGCTGCCCATCGCAGCCATGCCCTGCTGCTGGGTCAGTGTGGCYGGGGGCTCAAACTGGTCAAAGTCCTTTTTTGTGGTGTGCTGGGGGGATAAACTGGTTTTRTAAAAATGTTTTGACTTCTTGCAAACAACTCCTGGTGTCATATGTTTTATTCTTAGGAACATCATCTCTGCCTTCATAGAATAAGCCAAGGTGCCTGGGGCCACAGGTGAGTAAAGGAAAGATTTTGTGGGATTAGAGGGCAGGAGATGCAGGATTTGGGGCAGGACAAAGGGCCTGCAGCTGCATGTCCAGGGCATGGATGAGCACCAAGGGTGTCACTGGGGCTGGCACACAGTGCCTGTGTGCTGCAGCATTGTAGCCAAGGCCTGGAGGGTCCCTGCTACCCCTGAGGACATTGACTGTGCCCAGGGTGCTCCTGCCTTGGTGGGTGCTGTCACAGCAGGGCCATGCCTCACCCTGCTCCCACAGCGATATCTGTGAGAGGTCCATGGGCAGCTGGATGTCAGTCTGAGCGCTCTGTGAGGGTCTCCATGCACCACTGAGCTGATTTCCTCACTGCTGTTGCAGTGCACTGCCCTCAGCCTTGGTGGGCACAGCAGCCAGTGGCTTTTTGGCTGTGCCCTCTCCCCATGGAGATGCCTGCTCCTGCAGGAGGTGTGTGCCTGCTGGCACGCTCAGCAATTACTCACCTGTGGCTGGGCTGCTACCAACCATTACAGCATGCGAGGGAGACGCTGACATTGTCTCCCAACAGCCTAGGGTAGGAGATTAGGCTCCCTGCTTCATCAGTGGCAAGAAAGTCCCTGGGGAGCCATTCAGAGCATATTAGATTCCCACTCTGAATCATGCCCTGGAAGATGTGGTCTCATTATTGCCTACATCAAGGCCAGGGGGAGACTAAGCTTGTTTGTTAATATTTAGCAGGGTGGCTCTGTCTTTACAATCAGCTTTGCTGAGTTTCTAAAGCTTGTGGCTGCTCTGTCATGGCACAGCCGTGTGCAGCAMAGAAATTGGTGCAGGGGCTGAAGGGGAAAAGGGGAAAAATGAAACAAAACGCATCAGCAGGCCGGGGGAAGAGACGGTGCTTTTCCTCTTCTGTTCAACTGCCAGCACTCTCAAAATGAGTGTCTAGCAGCAGTCTAAAGCAAAAGAGAGAGAGAGAAGAGGGAGAGAAGAGTATGAATCCAAACTTTCATTTAAAAAGTAACAAAACCCAATTGAGCGGGCGGGAGATGTGGCCGCACAGAAGGCAGGATTCTCCCAAGCCCATCTCCTCCCGCCCGCGTGGTTCCCTGTGGAGGGATTTGCGGAGCCGGGACCACAAAAGCCGGGACCACAAAAGCCGGGATCACAAAAACTGGGATCACAAAAGCCGGGCCGAGCCCCGAGCGCTGCCGGGCAGCCACTGCCCCCTGGCGATCCCGCTCGGCACCGCAGCCTCAGTGTCCCCAGGGCCCCTCCTGCGCTCACAGCGTGGGCAAGAGTTCACAAACCCGCCCTTCGCACCCCTTCCATCCCGCAAGGGCAGCGGCAGCTCCTGATTGTTCATTCTGCAGGGGTGGAATAAGCAAGGGGCCTGTTGGTGTTGCAGAACAAACCTTACCGCAGCTGTTGTGTCCATACCACCCCTACACCAGCGCGAATGAGAAATTCAGGAGAAAAAGACCAAAAACCATCACCTGCTAAACCAGGAGAGGTGGCTGCTCTCACCACAGGCAACTCTCAGGCGCAAAAAGCCTGAAGCTGTGCCCTCAGCCGATGAACCTCTGCCCACAGATGCCTTCAGAGGCAGAGCCCACCCACCCCAGCCCTGCATGGGTGCCCCTTGCTGCAGCACCCCACAAMCAGAGCCCCGGGCTCCCAGGGCAGSAGAGCTGCTCCACCTTCCTTCCCTTCACTCACAAACACACGGAGATCCTCGGCTGCAGACACCTTCCCTGCCAGAGTGATACACATCGCTTCTTCCAGCTGAGAAAACACCAGCAGGTATTTTGCAGAGAGCAAAACTCGCAGCCAGCAACTCCCACGGCAGCACCTGGCTGGAGCGGCGGGGCACAGCTCCCACGCTGCCACCCACGGCAGGCAGCCCAGCCAGTCTGGGTGGGGACCCAGCACCCTCCCCTGTCACCTCTGCTGCTCCCAGGGGCTCTCCCGGAGCTGCAGCAGCTCAGTTTGCTGGGGTGGGTTTAAAAGATCGCCTGGCACATGTGGGTCCTGCCCTGGAGAGGCCAAAGGTGAGAGGGATGGGCAGGTACCCGCTGCAGCTCGGGGCTGTGCTTGGGGATGGTCTGCAGCTCCCAGRGAGAAGCTGGGGGCTGGAGAGGATGGCACCCACCCTGCTGGGTGCTGTGTGGCAGCCTCTGCTGGGCAGAAGTCACCCCCTGCTCACCAGTTTYCAGCCCAGTTTTCCTGGCTGGGGTCCCATGTTCTGCAGAGAGCCCAAACCACCCATTTGCACTCCGAGCTGTGGCTGTGGTGCTCAGCTCTCAGGGGTGCACAGGCATTTTTCAGGCACTTCTGTTCGRGTATTCAGCATTCAGCCCAACCATCTTCAGGCTTTACCTGCACTTTCCTTCTCCCCATCAGCAGCACCAACATGAAGCTGGGCAGGAGCAGGTAGGAAGGGAAAGATGTTGGGGTGGACCCTTGGAAGGGATTTTCAGCTCTGTCCTGGAACACTGAACTCTAGTAAGGCGTTTCACAGTTTTTTAGGAGAACCTCTGATGTCTTCCCGTTTTTCCTGAGCTTCCTGAGTGGAACCCCAGGAAAGCTGCTGACTTCTTCCTGTTTTCTTCCTGAGGTTGTTTTCATTTGTTGGCTGGTACTTTTTTATTTCTGTTTTGTTTTCTCAAATCTCTTTGTGAGCTTCTGATTAATTCAGCTTCTGATTCCTTGGCAGTCGCCTCTGGAGACRACGCTGAAGATTTCTACACATGTGATCCATCTTCTTCTTGGCTGCATAGCCCTCAGTGCTGGAATTGRGTAAGAAATGTTACAACAGACTGTAGTACACCGTAGCAGGGATGTTAGGAAATAAAATATTGCACAGTGCTGCGTGAAAAACTCYTTGATTAATTAAAGGCGTGGGCGGCTACACAATTGCATCAAATTATCCACACGACGTGGCGAAACGTGAGATAAAGGAATCGATTTCTTATTCCAAGGAACGGTCAAGCAGCCAGTGCTGAGCAGGCAGAGGATTGCCAGCCTGGAGGAGCAGYCTGTGGTGGTTCCTGTGTGCCACTGAGGATGATTTGCTCTCCTTAGCGAGAAGTTTTATTCCAGCTTTAAGTGACTGGTAGCAATGCAGATACTTCTGTTATGGTTTGTGTTGTAGTTTTCCTGCTGCCTAATTAGTGACTTGCACRGAAGGAAGTCAGTGTTTAGGAGCTATCAGCGGGCAGGATTGAGCTGTGCATTGGAGGTTAAGGGCTCACATGCACCAAAACCACACACAAACTTGATTTTGCACAACACTAATAGCAGTGACTCAGCTTGCCCTGAAGAAGAGATGGCTGAACGTGTTCCACCTGGCCCAGAACCTTATCATTTCACCCAAGGGTAAAATATTAGCGAGTAACCATCGAGCCAAGCACGTTACAGTCAGGCCATGGGCAGCAGCTGCCTCAGATTATTTCAGCCTTGCCTTGGAGGTGAGGAAATTGGACATGACTGAAAGCCCTGCGGGGTTGCCAGCAGCCACACAAGGATGGGCAGGTGAGGAGATGAAGGAAGATGGATCCTACAGAGGCACTGACCCTCTGCTGCCTGAAGAGGCCCCAGGAATCAGAGCTGACTGAGATTGGATTTTTAGTTTGTTTGTTTGTTTGCTCTTGTTTTTGTAGCAGTGCCCTCACACCAGGAAGCAGAACAGAGATGCCAACGTGTTTCACATGAGGTAAAACCCTGCAAGGGGCTGGGAAGAAACTGTGGCTCTTGACTTTAACATCTCCTTCTGAAGTGAAGTGATGCTGGGCCCAAGGAGCACACAGGTTAACCTGAGTGAAAAGGTCAAGGTGATGCTCAGAGCTGGTCCATGTTCCCAGGCAGCACTCTGCTCTTTTCCCCTTCCTAGGTTAGAACAGGATGATCTCTTTGGTGCATTTAATCCTTTTCGTATCTAGGGTGTCTGCAGGGCAGAGCTGCCTTCAGATGCCATGGCATTTTGGTGACTAATGGCTTGCAGAGCTACTGAAGGAGGGGAAAACAAAAAGTCCTGTTGGGTTTTACCCAGAAGCTGCAGGTAATTAGAAGAAATTAGCAGCAGCCACRCCATTTCTTGGGAAGGGTGGCAGTGCTGGGGGGAACCCAAAGCAGTGCCTGGGGTTGGGTCTCCCCAGTGCTCATGGTGGGAGCAAACTGGGATTGCAGCTCTTCCCCATAGCCTGGAGCACGGGCTCCTCAGCAGGAGCTTCTGACCTGGAAATTTTCTTTTGCTGCTAGGCCCATCACAAGAGCAGGAGCAATGTTTGTTATCTTTTGTCTGGTGGCGCCAGTGGTTGAGCAAGAGGAGTGGGAGGCTGGCTGCTGGCTCCTGTCCCCGTGCCATCCCACCTTACCCCGCTGCCTGAGGACTCACAGGCTCGGTAGCATTCCTGGCATGGTGCACCTCCCCTTCTGCTGCAGTGTAATTAGTGGAAAAGGGAGAAAGGATGTGGCATCTTCCACCTGGAGGGAGCTGGTAAAGGCTCATTGGTGGGGTGCGATGGTGCTGCAGGGAGGGGAGTGCACGGTGCCAGCTGAGCAGGGCSGGCTGTGCGCTCATCAGCCAGGATTCCTCACTCCCCACAGCCCCTGGCTCTGCTGCAAGCACGTCAGCTTTGCCTCTCAGGAGGCTCCAGAAGGGTGGGCGAGCCCGAGCTGCCAGAGAAGCCTGGTGGCAGCACCGTGGGCTTGTGGCTGGCAGGGTGGACCTGGCAGGTTGCTGGGCACAGAGAGGAGCAYGGCACATGGTTTGCTCATGGCTGAGCTTTTGGAGGATGCACGTCAACATCCCTTCACCATTCAACCCTTCACCTTCAGGCCTTCATCATAGCCATGAGTGAGATGGGAAACCCTCCCGGGCTGCTGTGCTTGCAGAGATGCAGTGAAGGCTCTGAGTCAGCTGGGGAAGCACAGGGTGTAGCCAGGCTCCAGAGAAAGTCTGGATGCAYCACATCCCATGGCCGAGAGCCACCATTGGGGACACATTTCCATGTGGGGATGGCTGTTCTCAAAGTGTTTGCTCAGAACACCTTGGGGTGACAGCCATGCACGGCTTAGGGCTTTCCTGGGGACCTTCAGTGACAAAACCCTTCCCTGCAGCTGTGCAAAATGAGTGCAGCGATTCCCCCACTGCTGCTAAGGCGTTCACAGCCTGCCCCATTCTCTCCCAGGGATGCCCCTATAAAAGAATTTATTTTTGCTTTGACTCACTGGCCAGAGGAAGGAAGGAGGGGTGCACACAAGGGCTTTTTCCAGTGTGCTTAGTGGGGGGAAAAATGCYGTGGGAGGCGGCTGAGGGCTTTCCCCACCTAGACAGGGAGCCTGTCTGCCCACACCCAGTTCTGCTTGGAGGAGCCAGGCTGATGCTGTAGGCAGGTAACTGTCACACAGAGAGACGAGAAACTGCTCTGCTCCTCCTGCCTCACCCAGGGCCAGAAGGGTTTTTTTGAAAACAAAAATAAAGGGGAAAATACAGCCTCCACCCTTCCACCTATTTTAGCCCGCAAATCAAATAAAACAATCTCAGAGCTGGCACCACAGGAGCAGTGAGTGCCAGCTCCCAGCCTCTCACATGAGGTGTCGAAATGAGAGGAGATGAACAAACAACCCCCAGGTGCCTGGGGGGCACAAACTGGTTTTAAGATGCTGGTGGCTTGGTTTTTCCTGKGTGGTGGTGGGAGCAGACCCCCACAAACATCCCATGACTGAGCAACTGCCCCCTAAAGTACTGAGCTATGGGGACAGATTGATTTGGCTCAGTGAAAAGGGATCATGATGGGTTTCATGGATGTCCTTGGGGCAATGCAGCCAGTGACAACATGGTGAAGGGGACAGCAGGCTCAGCAGCGCCTCAGATGTGCCCAGTGCTTGCAGAGAGCCCTGCMAGGATGAGCTGGGTGCCAAAGTGCCCTACAGAAGCTGGAGTTCTGCCCTGGCTGGGCTCACACTTGGCCCCTGTRTGTTTGGTTAAGTGACTGAGGTGARTYGTTAAAATACAGCTGGGGGGGATTTGAGTGGGTTTCCAGGCAAAATTCCCCTGCTSAGAGCTATGGACTCTCAGAGGTGGCTCTGCATTTGCCATGAACAGACCTTGTCATGGGTCCAATTAAGATTTTTCAAAATTTGCCAGGGGATCCGTGTTCTCCACTCTGTGGGGGCAATCATAACGCATTTTCTTCTCCACCTTCAGCACCGTGAGCAGCTGGGAGATGCTCTGCAGGGCATTCCCTTCTTCACAGCCTCCTCCTCAAGGCAGTCAGATCAACCACTCTCATTTCTCGCACTGGGGCTGCCTAAGGCACATTGGTGGCAAGTGATGGCCTCATATCTCATCAGTGAAAGGGGGATGAGCCTTTACCCTTTTGTTTTCAGCTGACAGCAGCTACAGGGGGCTGTAWGGAGGGGATGGTGACACCAGGCTGKCTGTGATGTCACCAGCACTCCTGGCCTTGCTGGGTTCAGGCTGGCCACCCTGAACACTTCACGCTGAACTGAGGACCATTGCAAAGCAGCCCTGTGTGATAGAAAGGTGATTTTTCCAGGCCTTTCTCCCCTCGTGCTGAACTGCTTATCAGCTCAGCCCATCGTGGCAGCGATGCCATCTCTGCGCTAATCTCATCGCAAACAAAGGAGGAGTAGCAGCTAAACTGAGCTCATATTAATTCCCCCTGCCCTGCCCTGCCCTGCTCAGCTTCAGGAAATACCTACTAGAATTGCCATTCTCGTTATCCAAACCATCCCTGGAAACAATAATTAGCTGACTTGCTCCTCTGCCAAGCGTGGCCACTCACCAGCCTGCTCTGGTGGCCCACAGGGTCCCCACAGTGCCWGCTCCCACCATGGCATGCACTGGAGGCTCCTGTGCCACCACAGCYCTGCACACTCCAGACTGCAGCTGGACCCTTCCCCCTGAAGTGCAGGGTGATTTCATCCAGAAACAAGGTGAGGATGGCCAGGCAGCTCTCTGAGTCACCTGTTTTGCCTTCTCATGTTCCTCTACCGTGCTGCACTTATTTTTGATGGGGTTGGATGGTGGCCAGGAGGTTGGGACGTGTTGGCATTCATGGTTTCATTTTTTTTCTGCATAACAAAGGTTTTGCTAAATGAGAAGGAATCAAACTTGGCACCAGCTTTCACCGTGTGTTTATGACAAGATAAAAGCAATTCTGGGCTGGCTGTGGTACCCACTGGACCTGAGGAGACAGCAATTCCCACTGAGGGGATGGACCCACACAGCCACGGTGTGCTCCCAGAGGATGAGGGGAGCTCTGCTGCTCTCAGTGACTCTGCTGGCCCTGCCCATGTGGAGCCCCAGGCCCAGGGAAGGCAGGGCTGTGCTTGGGGGAACAGTCCAGATCTGGTGTTGTGCACGGTGCAATGCTGCCGTCACTGACACCAAGACATCTCGTCCATCTGGGTGCTGGTTTGGACATGGAGTGGTGGAGGAGAACACACAAATATATGGCCCCGTCCACATATGGGGAAAAGCACAGTGTGGGACCTGGCCAGGGTGATACCCCAGTGCACAGACAAGCAGGAACACTTCCCACAGGGAAAGGTGGCTCTTGCAGAGGGGWGTGGACAGAAGGAGCAGTTGTGGAAACAAAAGACAGACATTCTTCTTTCCTTTTTTTAATATAGTTCTTCCCCAAAGCAGGACTAGCCCATTTTTGTCTCACTGCCAGCTGTTTTGTTCTTTTTTCCCCCAGGCTGGGCAGAGGGTGTGGACAGGAGGCAACAACCTTTTTTTTTTTTTTTTTTTTTTTTTTTTTTTTTTTTAATGACAGTTTTTCATGGGAAGATGTTCAGCTGCCTATGAGCAGGCTGAGGTTGGGAAATAAAGAGGACAACACCAAAAGTCCAAATACACAATATTTTATAAATTTATCATGCCCCAGCTTGGGAATTATGGGGATTAGTCATCATCCAGTGGAGTTGTTGGAACTGACTGTCCACATGGCCCTGAGCCTCCACAACAATATTGGCAGGTTCAGCTGATTAAAATTAATGCCYCAGAAGGTCTCTAAGGCTAATGCCCGTGGAATGTGCAGGTTTCTTTAAACTCTAGCCACTGGACATAAAAAGCTTTAGGTATTTCAACCTCAGTTATAGATTCAGGAATTTGTAAACATCCACAAGTCTTAATTTTCAGGTGAGGTTTCAGGGGTCAGCTTTTGGCTGGAGAGAAGCTTTCAGCAACCACTTGGAGAGTAAGGAATTTACAGCCCAAGGGGGCTCAGCCTCAGGCTTTCTGCTGGCTCTGTGGGAGGTTCTTTACTTACACAAGGTGTTTTCCATGCTCCTACCCTCTATGAGCCATAAGAGCCTTGGGCTGTCACAACTCCTGTCAGCCACTGCCCCCAAGCCTTGGTGCTTTCACTGCCACCAGCTCTTCCCCCTCTGTTGCTGCACCCCTGGCTGCAAAGTGCAGTGATTCCTCAAGGAAGGCATCGTTTCATCTGTGCTGTCCTGAACTATGACTGACTTGCCCTGGCTGAGACATGCAAGGGGCACAGAGCAGCTCCCCCTGCAGCAGCCAGGGGCAGGTGAACACCAAAACAAAACAAAGCTCCTTGGTAATAAAGATCCCCTGGCATGGAGTAAAACCATGCAGGGCTTCACTTTCTAAACCACATCCACACCCAAACTCTCACACACACACACACACACACACACACCTCTGTTGTTGTTTTAAATACTTTTAAATCCCATTACGTTTACGGGGAGTTTTCTTTTTTATTTTTTTCCTCGCTGTCATAAATCAACCCTGCTAATCCCACCCCACAAAGATGATTGTTAGGAAGGGCATGGCAGAGTGAACAAGGAACTAAGGCACGGTTCAACCTTCTCCATCTCCAGAAGGCTCCTGTTGTGGTGACAGAACTGGGGAATGTCTAACCCATGGCCAACACCTACATAGGTTGTGCTTCCCTTTGGTGGCCAAGCCTGGGCTGGAGGAGCTGGGAGCCATGAARTGTGCTCTAAAATGCACATCAGCTTTGTGCTCAGTGCTGTGACTGCGGGCACTGCCTCCCTGGGGAGCTGCTTCATGCTGGGACTCTGGGAAGCAGCAATTTCCAGAGGTCAAGAGAGGAAAACAACCCGAAGTAGGGAGGAAGAAAGAATGCATGTGCACCAGGTTGTCCCTGGGGCATATTTGACYAAGGAGGAGTGTATATATTCAGTATTGTTGTCAGCTTTCTTTTTGCAGGGATGCAGGTGCCCTGCAGGCACTCRGGATGTGACCCTGGCAGCCCTGGCAGATGCCAGGCCCTTACATCAAATCTAAGAGTTAAAATGCATTTCCCAGAAGCCTTGGTGGCAGCCTAACCCACTTCAAGAGACCCAAAAACCCCACACTGTACTTTGGTGAATATCCCAGAGCTCTGCCACTTGCTCCTGTGAGGCCACAAAGTGCCAGTGAACTTGGYACCCACCTCTGCTGTTCAGCACAAATACAAATTCACTTCTGAGCTAGACTTTGGCAGGGCAGAGAGCTGGAAAAACAAACAGGAAAATGCCTTTGGCTCACAGCATTCCCATTTCCTGGCTTCAGCCTGGCCCAGGCTGCCAGCAGGTCTCATCAGCAGAGCAGCAAGGTGAATGGCACAGCCCAGACAGTCCAGAATCTTCTCCCTTCTTGGGGATTTTGGGGCTGTGTTTGCACCAGAGCTGTTTCACCCGAGGTGTCTGTGGTCCTGCACAGATCCCACCTGCTCACCAAACTGCCCAAAGAGTGGCCAGGATAGCGATGTGACTGCACAGCTGGGTACAGAGCAAGGGAGATGGACAGGCAGCCAAAAACACACACATTCCACAGTGCTCCAGCATGGAGAGGGGCTGTGCTCCATGGCAGGAAACCCCAAAGGCACAGGTACCATCATGAAGCAGACCCCAAAATCCCTGATCTCTCTTAATATTTGACTGAAGAAAGACAGAGACAGGCCCAGATGTGTCCAGTTTATTTTCCCTGGATTTAGACACAGCTCTGCCTAACCACCACAGCAGCAAACAAACCATGTGCCAGCCCCTGCCCCTCCTTGCAGGAGAAGCAGCTGGTGGGATCCCTGTGAGGGCTGGGGCTGCAGCGAGGGGCAGGATGCCCTGGGAAGGGTTGGGGATGGCAGCACAGACCTGCAGGAAGGTGCAGCATTCCGAATCCAGCCTTGTATGAAGTGTGGTGCCCGTGGAAGGACATTGCAATGGGTGTCAGCTCTCCAAACTCAACASTGCCCTCCCCTTCCTCCCCRCAGCGTYTCCTGTGCTGAAAAAGGGRAGGGGGTGAAGCATTTACAGAAGARGCACTGGAGCAGGGAAGGGTCTCTGCAGGCAGAGGGGTCTCTGGGGTCTCTGGGCAGTTCTTTGGGGAGCCAGCAGCACMATCTCCTCAGCAGTTTGAGAGGAASGGAGGTGACAGKGGGAGCRGTGCACYCTGACCATCCAACTCCACGGCACTGTGACCTCCTCAGCTGCTTTCCAACTGGGACTTGGCAATTATGGCCACAAACTCTGGGTTCTACCAGCAGCAGACCATGCAAGAAGCTCAAAGGATGCAGTGTGAAGCAGCTTCCTTCATGTTTCTAGGCCATTATCAAGTGAAGGGACTGAACATGAGGGACAGACCATATTTCACCAGAGTCAGCTGCAAATCACAYTCCTTCATGCCCCTGCTCTGCAGCTGATTTCCAAAAGCTCTGCTCAGAATTAATGCCCAAACACCAGCTTTGCATGGCAACAGATATCTCCATTTTGCTAGGACTTTGGTTTTCCTTTGTTTCTTCCCCTGAAAAGCGTATTTCAAATGGTGAGGGTTGGTCATTGCTCCAGTTTTTGTGCTCCAGTTTCCCCTAGCAGCAAGGAGCAGGAAGACCAGTGCATGAGGACACCTGAGGCATTTCTCCAGCAGATGCTAGAGAAGCAGCTATTTTTGGTTGAGACATAAAAATARAAAAAAAAAATAGGTTCTCCAAGAGATAGAGYGAGCCTGAATGAGTCCTGAGAAGTGCTAGAGAAGAACAGGGWATGATGGAAGCAGGGTCAGCCCCACCAGGAGATGCTGGCACAGTGATGAGGGTTCCAGCAAAAACTGTGCTGAACAAAAAAAAAGACACTCCTGAAACTCCACAATCATATTAACCTGTTAATTTATACAGCATCTCTGTACAAAAATAGAAAGGTTCTAATAAGATTAACAATATTAAATAAATATTTAATAGAAAAAGTCTTTGGCCTAGTTCATAGYTCATCCTTTGGGTTGATGTTCATTTCACTGGGTCCTAGATGCTCCTGGTCCAACATTGCAATCACTTCATCTGCCTGGATTCGTTCCTGCAAGAGGGGAAGGGAAGAAATGGAAGAAAATCAGCTGATTCARTGAGGCTCAGGCTGCTGGCAGGACACACAGCAAGGATTTTACCCCCAGTGTAGGTGAGAGGATGGACGAAGTTCCAGGGCAAATTAATCAAATCCCTTTCCACCTCAATACCCAATTCCCTCCTCCCTGCAGGGCTGCARTGGCTGGGGCAGAGCTGATGCTCTTATCACACTCCACTAGCAGTACCACAGCACACCCTTCTCCTATCCCTTCTATTTGAGGCTGATTTCCACCTCCCTGGGCAGGGCTGATCTCCTACCATACAGGCACCAAGCCTGGAGGAACTTCTGCTGGTGCAAAAATACTGAGAGACATTAAAGTACGAGTCTGAAAAGAAGTTTTCCCCAAACCTCACAGCCCACCTGCATCACAAGGCAAAGACATGAGCATCTTGCACTCTCCCTGCATTTAGTTTTGCTTGGTCTTGTATCTTTTATTCTTATAGACCAGAATTGCTACCCAAGGGAGGCAGGGGCTTCTTAAAACAGAATCTGGAAGGTGCCTGGTGAAAGGCATCACAGCCCAGATGTTCCAAGGCATCTTGGGTCCATCTCATCTGTGGCTTTCAGGTTGCCAAAACGCGTATGGGAATTTAGCAGCAGGACTTAGCATAGCACTCAGAGCTGTGGATGGCTCTGGAGGAGCTCCCCATCCATCAGTAGTCAGAAATGGCCAGCCCAGCCCTGCACAGAGCCCTTCCACGCCCTACTCAGCACCCCAGCCCAGTACTGCACCCCACAGGCCCAGGGCAATGGTGCCCAGGAGCAGGGTTGGCAGGAAAAACCTATCCCAGGGCCACCATAGCTGATGCTGAATGGGAATGCTGGTGTGGGGGGCTGTAAAAATAAGATGGCCCTGGTTCCTGTGGGGTGCTGCACCCCCAGCTCCCCTCACACCCTGAAGAAGGACTCACCAGCTCTCTGTACAGAGGGTCCAGGGTGAACCAGAGCGCCACAGCGCAGCGYTGGCCCTTGGTGACCGCCTTCACCCCGTGGGGGTTCTCCCCGCCCGACGAGAAGCTGATCATCCTGCCACACTTGGGCTTGATGGAGGCCTGAGGGGAGACAGCAAAGCCACGGTGGCAAGGAGAGCCTGGGACCTCACTGGGCATCCCTCTGCATCACCCCAGGACCTGGAGAGCTGCTCTGAGGGTCACACAGAGCTCTGTCCATGGCTGGAAAATGTGTGGGGTGAATTGGGAGRGGTGAAGGTTGGTCCATGTGCAGACATCACACAGACAGGACACAGTGCTGTGGAGTCTGTGCAGAACTGCAGGTGACCACTGMGCAAAATGGGGCCATGGTTCACTCCGGGGAGGCCCAGGCTAAGCTGGCACAGCTGTGAACCCCCTCCTTCTTTATTTCTTTCTTTCTTTCTTCTCTTGGCAGAGTCCACAAGAGATACCCTGCAGGACCTCGGGAGCAGTAATGCCAACCAAATCAACCCTCAGGCACTCAGGCAGACACAATCTACCCTCTGCCACCTCCAGAGATCCCAGCACGGTGCCCAGACCTCTGCCCAACCACAGTGTTTCTTAATGGCTCCAAGCAGAGGTGAGGGCTCATGCCTGAGCCATGTCCCTCCCACCGTGACCAAGAGAGCTGGACCAGGCACTGCATCTCCATGGAGGCACCAGTTCAGATCTGACCATGAGATGGGGAGGCAGATCAGCAGTCCCCGAGGCAGGGACATCTGCCAGCCCTGTCTCTGGCTGCACTGGGGCTGGGGAGAACCCCTGATCTGCAGCATTCCTGCTTGGCACGGGCTCTAGGAAGGGAACAGACAGTCTGTGCACCATTTCAGCAGGGTTTGGTCCAGGCTCTTTGCAAGGCAGGAGCCACAGGCTGCCTGGRGAAGCCCAGAGCACTGAGAATGGATGCTGAGGAACAGCTCTGGGCCCACAGCACCCACTCACCGTGACAGTTTTGGCGTCCATCTCGGTGAAAATGAACTCRCCGCCTTCGAAATCCGCGTTCATGTACAGGAGGGCGCTGGGGGAGGAAGCACAAGRGCCACGTAAGGGGAGCTCTGGGGATGTCTCAAGGCTGACCCCACCTTCATTGCTCCAGAGACATGGTGGGGACAGCCAGAGGGACAGAACTCCCTCCCCCTTCCTCCCCACCTGTAATCCCGGAAGGTGTAGGCAGGAGGCTCCTTCCAGCACTCGTTGGCCTCGGGGTCCAAGAGGCAGTTGTCAGCATGGATGGGATGGCTCAGATCGTTCCTCCTCTCCTGCTGGCCTAGGCAGGACCATGTGGAGGGAGGGGGAAGGAGAAGGGGTGGATGAGATGGAAATGCCATACTCTGTGGGGTCTCACCACGGGATGGGAGCCTACCCTGACCCCACTACGGGTGGTGCTCACAGGTGAGAGGAGCAAAGGGATGGCTGGGGAGAAAAGGCAACATCTGAGCACTCAGAGGGTGTGCACAGCTCTGCCTGTTCCTTACTGCAGGGAAGCRAGATGGAGAGCTGGGGGGTGGCGTGGAGAGGAGAAGGGACAGTGAGGGGAGGCAAGAGAAGAGAGAGGAGAAAACAGGAACAGTGGCAGACATGAAAATCAAGAGACATCCCAAAAACGAGATCCTTTGGGACAGCAGTGCCCATCCCGTGCTGCTGAGGGGATGCTGACTCTGCCTCCAGTTTAAACACAAAGCAAAACAGAGCTCCCTGAGCTTGGGACCCCCACTCATAAACCCCCCAGGGAGGGCTGAATCCCCCCTGTTCCCCCACTCCACTGCTGGCCCCACTCCTCACCGGACAGGGCGGTGCGGCACACCAGGTGTGTGTAGGAGAAGTAGAGCGTGGAGTTGAGCTGGAAGTAGGACTGGACGATCCTGCGAGCCTTCTCGCTGATGTCGTAGAACAGGCGGGCACTCTTCAGCGGGACACGGCCCTCGTAGCCATACTGGGCAGGGAGAGGGGCAGGAGGGGTCAGGGTCAGGGGCAGGGGCAGGAGCAGGGTCACACCAGGAGGGAGGGCATGGGACAGGAGGAGGGAGCTGTACCTTGAGGGCTTTGAGGACTGTGGCTCCTTCAAATCTCTCATTGGGGGTGTGGGGGGAGGTTTTGCCCCGGTAACCATCTCCAGCCAACATGATCCCCTGGAAGAGATTAACACGGATGAGGGGAGAACTGGTTCACCAGGAGAGAGGGATCTGTAATGCAAGCACATGGCACCCTCTTCCCAAAAAMCCCAGGGCTGCATTCCCAGGGCCAGGGGGATTGGAGGGAAGGTGCTGCAGCTCTCAGTGAACACAGATTCCCTAAGTGGGAATGTTCAGGCACCCTCAGTCCCTTCCCAGGCTCAGTCAATGGTGAATGAGAAGATCACCAGACCTGTGCATGAGCATCCTCTGGGGCTGTACACAGCACTCTGTGTGGCAGGGCGCTCACARAACAGCCCAGGATGGAGCAGCAGCCCCTGTGCTGTGGGGATGAGCACCCAGCTACTCTCCCAGAGCAAGGCACAAACACAAAGCTCTCCAGATCACACTTTCAGCTGTCACGAGCTCAGCCCAGGCCGCTGCTACTCACGCTGGCCACCCTGTGCAGCTCACGGCACTGCTCCTCTGAGATGACGTTGTCCAGCAGCACTCGCTGCGTGCCGTTCAGCTGCTCCGAGTTGTAGACAAACTTCACGTCGCTGTAGAGAAGAGGGCCCCCTGAGGAGAGACATGAAAGCGTGCTGCTGAACGTGCCCTGGCCTCATTGATGTCTTGTACAGTGACTGCAGGCCAGCTGAAGTCACCCAGGTGAGCTGCAGGCAAAGAGCTCCAGAGCAGAGAGCAGAGTTTGGGCTCAGGTCAGAAACGAGAGACAGGAGCAATGGGAACACATGGAGATGGAATCAGTTTGCTGCAGGAGCATCAGCATTTTGTACCTTCTCAAGAGCTGCCTTGCAAAGGTGGGGACACAGCCTGAAAACACCAGAGCCCAATGGAAACAGGAGGGACATACACAGGGGCTGATCCAGCTCTGCTGCCCAGCTGTCAGCACCATCAGGGCTGTGGGTTCCCACTGCATTTGTGCTGYGTGGATCCTGCTGGTTTGGCA
Source organism: Malurus melanocephalus (assembly GCF_030028575.1). Lineage (NCBI taxonomy): Eukaryota > Metazoa > Chordata > Aves > Passeriformes > Maluridae > Malurus > Malurus melanocephalus. The sequence goes on along the minus strand of NW_026623516.1, from coordinate 74,723 downwards.
CACAGAGCTGCTCTCTGCATCTGCCATCAGCAGGTTTCTGTCTTTACACACAGAGAAAACCTCACATGGTGCTGATCTGCATCACATCACCCTCCAAGAGCAGGGGCAGGGTGGGTGAGCCAGAGCACCCTGAGGACAATCCTCCAGTGAGGCAAAGAACTGCCACAGCTGTCCCTGATACCCCTCACATCCTGCCTCACAGCTGCCTCCCTCTGCCCACAAGCTTTTCAGAGGTTTCAATCCATCCCCATCAAATGTGACTGATCAAAAAACCAGCAAGGCCCCTAAACCACCATCTTCTGAAGCCTCTTCCTCGCATCTCATCAAAGAGAGAAAAGAAAAAAAGTGGTAACAATAAAAGCCTAAACCAGATGTTTCTCCAGGAGAAAAGTGAAATATAKCTAAACTGTGGGGGAAATGATCTGTTTGCACAGACAGGCAGTGAAAYAGAGGAAACAGAGCCAAAGAGTTCCTCTCACCATGTGGCACAAAGAAACTTCCTGTGATACCACTTCTATAATTTTTACTTTTCCCTTCTATTGAGGCACACTGTGTGTTTTTGGAAGGTCTCCTTAGCMTATGGATGACACACAACCCCCACAGAGCCCTGTCATGAGCCCACAGCTTTATTTCYCAAGAGTTAGGTTTCTTGGAATGGAGAAGATGGGACATTTCTGATGTTCACTGTGCGGATTTTGCTGCTTGATAACTGCACGTATTGCAAACGCAGCTGGATCAGAAACAGGACTCTCAAATCCAAACTGCTGGCAGGCTCCAGCTCGGGGCTGAGTGTTCCAGCTCATGGATGTTGCTCTTCCCAGCCACAGGCACTTGAGGGATGACTGAAAGGCTTCACTCACCACTTGCACCATTTCTTCTGCTCCTCACAGGGAATTAGTGAGGGTGCCCCTGTGCCATGGACATGGAACCCTTGTCCCACACCCACAGTGTGCTCCCACCTGCCTCTGCCTCCTCTAAACACCAGCAAAGAGCCCTGATTCCTGCATCTGTGCTCTGTGAAAAACACCCCAAAGAAATTGAGCAATTCCTTGGATTTTTGGGAGTGAAGGAATTGGCAGGAAGGAGAAAGGGGGGAAGGGTAGAAGTAGAGAAGAGTACAAAATTAAAATAGACTTTTTTCTTTTGGCCTTTTCTTTTTCTAAGTAAAGAGAGAGAAAGAATAAAAGCCAACAGAGAAAGGCAGCAGCTGGATGGACAAAAATCCCATTTTCTTTCTGAATGGYTTCAGTTTTCTCTGTAAACAAAAACATTCCACAAGTAAACCAGAATAAGAGCACAGAAAGGAATAAAAACAGAAGGAAGGACTCTGAAATTACTCTGTTATAGATGGCAAACAGGCCAACAAATATAATTCAACCAGCTCTTGGCTTAAGCAAAATCTTTGGGATCCTCCTGTGATGTTTGCCTATTTTATGTATGGCTAGAGAAGGGATAACAATACTCTGAGCACAACACTGGGCAGCTGGACACAACTTGGGCTAGGGGAAGCWATGAAATTCCCCAAAAAGTGCTACCACCCATTGGATTACAGGGAGGTTTAATTGCCTGCTGCTGTGGAGCTGGCTCACCAGAGACAAGAGACACCTCCTGGCTTGAGACCCTGTTGTTTTGCAGCAAGGACTCTGCTTTGGTGCTTGGCTACAATATTGTTTTTCAAAATCATTAAGGGGAAAAATCCTGTCATTAGTGGATGTTATGGTATTTTCTGTGGTTGCYGAAAATGTGCTGAAATCAGTTGAAATGTCTGCTGACAGGCTTGTAAACAAGTGATTTCATGTGAGCTAAGTCATGAAATCATAAGCCTGTCTGCAGAGAGAAGTGGCTGCTGATATGGTGTGATCCAGCACATTTAGCAAAGCTTCCAGCACCCATCCTTCTGCAGCCTGGACAACACTTGATCCTTAAAGCAGCTGGGGAAAAACTCCTGTTTGCTGGTATCACTTTCCCCACAGTGAGGAGGACCCAGGTTCCCAGCTCCACACCTCAGGGCTCCCTCCTGAGCAGCTCAGCAGGTGGGAAAAACAAATCCAAGGGCAAAGCAGTGCCCTGGGATCCACAGACCCAGAAATGCTGTGGCAGCACTCAACATTTCGCTGTCTCTTAAACAAAAYTTGAACTCCCTTAAATAGGAGTGGCTCTCATTGCTCAGTGGCCAGCTTGTGCAGTCTGAAGTCTCTAGCAATAGGGAAAAAAAAATCCCAATTTTGCTGAAACATCTTCATCAGACTTACCCTCCTTCAGCTCTCGATCTGGCTTTGGCATGGGTTTCTTTGTCAGGGACAGCCGGGGCCCATCCTCTGGYTCACTGCTGATACTCGAGGGGACACTGAGGAGCAAGAGGGAAGAGGAACATCATGACTTTGRCCACAAAGTTCCTGGACTTGCACTTTGCACCCTTTGGAAGCCACAAAAACTCCAAGCAAATCAGTACTTTGTACAAATGTCACACAAGCTGAAGCCCTCACCCTGTCCCATGGCAAACATTGCTTTTCTGGTAACAGGAGAAACAGTTTCCACCAGCRAAGCACAGACACGGACAAATCTGACATCACCACTGCCCCATCAATCAAGCTCCCTCCAGATCATTGGTTTTGAGGCACTCAGCTAAAGTAAGGTCCTTTGTGGGAGTGTTTGCAATGGTAAGGGGCAAAGGGCTCTAATTSCACCATGATGGTGTGCTGGGTGGATGGGCAGTTCCCCTGAGTGKCAGGTTCATACCCCATCATGAGCACATCCCCTTGATCCCATTGTGGGATGGGGGAAGCTGCAGCTCGGGGTGATTGTGGCTCACCTGTGCTCGTCCTGGCGGGCGCCGTACCTGTTCCAGTAGTTCTGTGGGCAAAGGGAGAGSATAAAATTCCTAATTCAGTGCTGCAGCCAAAGCCAGGCATTACCCGCTCTGCCTGGCTCCTGGGGACACCAGCCACCCCACATAACTTTGGGCAACAGCCTGAGGTCACAGATTGAAAATGTGAACCCAAAGAGGCACAGTGTGATGAGTTCCTAGCAAGCCCAGCTTGCCCAGCCTTCTGTCCCTCACCCCATCCCCACGGCAGTGCCTGAGRCTCAGACACCACAGCAGCAGAGCTGGACAAGGCTGTCTGTGCCTCTCCTTCACCCCAGAAATGCCTCCTTTGCTCTGCCCATCACTATTTTCCCATGGGGAACAAACCAAGCCAAGAGCCAGCTCCTGAGGCACCTCCACAGGACTGGCTTTATGGGAGAGGGCAGGGGGCAGTGATCCTACAGCTGTGAGCTCCTGAAGGGGCTGGAAGGACACCSAGGCATTACCGGCTCCGTGTAGGCGTATCCCAGACCGGCCGCAGCCACCTGCAGGAGATGGGATTCCAGCTTGTGGCGCCGCAGCAGCCTCCTTGCTTCCTGGAAAGACAAGGAAAACATGAGCAATTGCACATGGAAAGCTTCTGCAAGGCAGTGGCAATGCCCCTCWGCTTCAGAGGGGTTTGGTTTTCACGCAATGAAGACTCCTGTGGGGTGAGGGATGCTCGGAGCAGCCCCAGCCCCAAGGCTGAACCACTCCATGCATGGCAAAAAGTGTTCAGCAACTCCTTTGGGGGGCTGGATCCCCAAAACACATGTCCATAGCTGGCAGAAATGGCTGAGCACCTTGGAGAGGCTCCAAATATCGGGGCAAAAGGCAGTCAGAGATGGCCCAGGTGCAGGACAGGGGCAGGGGCAGGCTGGAGGGGCAGGGACCCTGGCTGGGCTGTGCCTCAGTTCCCCACATGGAGCCCATGGGCTGGCCCTGGGATGCACTCAGAGTGCTTGGATGGGGACCACACAGCATGGCCAGCTGGAAACTGTCCATCAGAGGACTTTATTTTGAATGAAAAATTTGTCAACAAAATACTATGACTTCTCCTAGAAAATYACTTTGCAAAGCAAAAATCAATTCATTTTTTACAGAAAACTTCAAAACACTGTAAACAATTACATGTTTTTGTCAACTTTGGGTTTTTTCCTAGATCCATTTTGTGAGGTAAAACTACAATTATTCTGGTTTGCCTTTTTATCATTTCACTTTTATTTTTCAKTGCTTCCACCTTGATTTGCCTGGAAGCCAAGGAATTCCCAAAGGAGTGGAAAAAACAGTTCCTGCCAACACTCTGCTTATGGTGCAAGGGGAATGRGCAGGGCTGTGGTGGGATGGGAGGAAGTTCTGCACTTTGAGGAAGGCAGCCCAGGGCCACAGATAAAGGCTGCCCAGAGCAGAGAGGAAGCCTGTCCTGCTGGGTGATGGAACACACACTGTTTGGTTTTTTGACCCCAGCCTAACTCTGGGACAGCAAAGCTATTCTCTGCAGACCAGGCTGAGCCCTGAACTCCAAGCCAAGAGCCTTGAGAGCAATGCTGAGATCTCAGCCTCCCCTGGGAAAATATTTTTCATCCCTCCCTGAAGAGACGCTGCCCTTTGCTCAGTGTTTCACTGCACTGCCTCTCTGCGTGTCCTCTGGAGCTCTGGACAAGAGGAGGGTTCACACCTGCCTGGTCATTGCCCTCCCTGCTCTTGCTCAGGCTCTCCTAATCTGAAATCCCCTTTTAAAGCASACCCTGCCCTCCAGCTTCTCCCCCAGAGCAGTGACTCTGAACCTGCACCCTGAACATCACCACCTCAGCAYCTCCAGCGAGCCCAGCACTTCCACTGCTCTTCTCAAAGTGCTCCCACCGGGGGAAAGCTGCCAAGCTGCTTTTATTTCCAGCAGATGCTTTTGTTAAAATGTCCCAACCAAGAGCTCTCAGGAGTCACTGTCTCTCACCTTTCTGGGTTTGATGGTGGCTGGATCCAGCGTGCCTTCCAAGAGACCCTCGTAATAAGCTGCGTTCTCCAGGACATCATCATCGTCGGGGTGGAAGAGCAGGTAGGACTTGGCACACTCCAGGGCTTTGACATGGTCACCGACTGGGGGACAACACAACAGTGGTCAGGGGGGCACAGGGGGGACTCTGCAGTGAGGGAGGCACAGCTTGAGCTCCCCAGCACTTCACAAGGCTCTTCTGACTGCACTTTGTCTTAACTCCATTTCAGCAGCAAGGAGACTGAGGCACAGACACAAAACTTTTCTGCCATCGTGCCCAGATCCAAACTGCATATCCAAATTTGGGATCCAAACTGCTTCTGACTGAACAGGCAGGGTGTGGATATTGCCTAGCATCAAACTGCTTCTCATCTGTGCAGCATCTCTCAGGGCCCAGGGGGGTTTTACCCACCACATTAAACCTCTAACTGGGCAGAGGAATGAAGAAGCCTGTGAAGACACCACACATGAAATGCTGCTGACTCCTCCTGCTTTCTTCCCATTGTGTTGATGAATGAAGAATCATTATGTCTGAGCAGAAATTTYGACCCTCAAGCAGTCTGTCCTTTTCAGGAAAGAGTTCTTTGCAGAAGCCAGAGAGAGCAGATTTCTGCGGATTCCTATTTTCTTTTATGTAACAGAACATAATAAAATAGTACACAGAGACACACAACTGGCATTATTTTTTAGCACTGCCGATTCCTGATGTTTTGTCATGCTCCAGCTTCTACAGCTTTATTGTGAGCCTTAAAATATTTGGTAATTAGCAAAAATTTGCATCTTGGGATAAGCTTAAGCTAACTTATACATCTGTTTTGTATTAATATAGAAAACGTACCAGTTCATTTAAGAAAATATTAAACATATAAATCCCTAGAATCTTGATGTCAAAAGGCAAATGAAAAGACCCTAAAAAAGCATGATTTATTTAAAGAATAGTAATATTTAAGCTAAAGGTTGGGCTTTTAAAATCTAATGACCTAAATGATGATCTAAATAATCATCTAAATTATGATCTATATTTAAACTGATGATCTAAAAACACCTTCACGAAAACAACTTCATCATATTTCAGTCATCCTAACTTTTGAAGAGACAATTTCCAGTGATGTCCTTCCCACCTCTTTCACACCACACCTCAGCATCACAGTAGTGTGAACAGCAGAGGGAAATAGCCTTACTCCCACAAGGAACAATTCAAACTGGAACAAAAGGAGCAGAACTCAGCAGGTRCTGTGAGGAGCAGCACAAGAGCCTTTACCTCGGTAGTAGGCAAACTGCAGATAGTCATAGTGGAGGGGAAGGAAATTTTCGATGGGYGAGATGCGGCCCGAACGCGTGGCGAGCTCTCGGACACAGTCGTGTTTGCAGAGCAGCACCTGCATGTAGTGATCTGCCAAGRAAACAGGGAGAAGGTGAGAAGGAGCTCATCTCAGAGCTGAGAAGGATGGTGRTGGTGCTGAAACAAGGACAGACCGAGGCTAAAACAGCTGAGCTGAAGGATGTGCATCTCACACGGCTCTGGTCCAGCAGGTGACGGCACTGGAGAAACAGCTCAGGCTCCTCCCCAAAGCCAATGGAGAATTGCAGTCACATTTTTGCCCCMTTTGAGAAACGCCTTCCTCCTTCTGTCAACTGTAGAGGGAGCTTGAACACCTCTTTTGCGTGGCCGGAGCTGTGCTTTCTGCCCAGGGATGCTGCAGCTGGCAGGTGGCACCTCAACCCCGAGAGACAAACCCACAGGGCAAGCAGAGATGTGGAGACAAGGTGGCCACATGTGCTGCCGCATGAAATCCATCTCCAGACTCCCTTCCTTCAGCTCACCTTTAATCCTCTCCTTTCTGCAGCGAGAGAGCTCCTGTGAGGGCATGGGCAGGTTTAGCTAAGAGAGGTTGATCTGAAAGCTCTGAGGTGCAAATAGGACAGCAGAAATCCCCATGTTTGCTGCCTCTCAAACGTGGGGTACCTCCCAGGGAATCACAAGCACATGGTAAACATCTGYCATTAACAAAGTTTCTTAATTGGTGAGAGCCCACAGTACAGGCATAGTACCAGCTGTGCAATTTCAAAGCCAACACTGACATCTGATTCCATTTTGGAGCCTTTGCTGCAATGTCCTTACCAATCTACTTTGCTTGTTCTGTCTCTGCACACAATTAAAAACCTTATGGAACAAACACAGGCTTGAAAATAACCCTGTGCTCAGCTACCAAAGCATTTCTTAGAGCTGCCATAAAAACCGCCTGAGGAATTTGCAATGAAATCAAGTGGAAACTCAGAATTGTTTCTGAGCCCATTTGCTCCTGACAGGGAGTCTGAGTAGTTATCTGACTTAACACGTACATCCAGGGTACTACATTCAGAAAAGCAAGAAGGGAAAGGACATAAAACATAGAGCTGTAATTCAAACCTGTGTAAGCATCCTATATCTGAAATAATCAATCCATCAATGAGAAGCATTTCTTTTTCATGGTTCTGTCAAAGTGCCCTAGAAACKGGCCATATAGACTGGAATCAATTCACTGAAATGCATCTGTCCCTGTGGGGACATGGTGAAAGTGTTTCAACCCCAAGCAGCAGCACAGCAAATCAGTTTGGGATTGAAAGGAGAAATGAGTCTTGAAGAAACCTGAATTCTCTTTTCTTGGTGTATTAAGTGTTGCCACTCTCTGTTGAAACATCTGGGCCTGAGTGCCCTGGACCAGGGGTGAACTTTGAATTATCCTGTCCTGGAAGGAACCAGCTCACTCCCTTCAGAAAAGCAGCTGTATCACATATCCTATTTCCTTCCACGTGCCCTCAGCTCTCTGTTTTGTCGGGTACTGAATGCTCCAGGGGTTTGGAGTTGYTATTCCAGGCAGCCCTGGCCAAGCCACGGCTCCTGCAGAGCCCATCCTGTCCCTCCCAGGGGATGTCCTGGCTCGAGCAGCACCACACCACMACCCTGTCTGTGCCCAGGATRGTCCTGCCCTGAAACACCTYTGCTCYCTGGGCTGCACTCGACTCTCACAGCACAGGAACAGCTTGTCCTGCTTGAAGAGCAGCAGGTTTCAGTGAGAAGGATGCTGGGTTTGCTCTGCAGGCTGCTCTCTTGGTGTGGCCCCCAATATCCTCCTGGTCAAGGCTCTAAAATCAGGCCTGGTCAGCTGACAGCCAYGCTGGTACCAAGTCAGCCCTTCCAACATTTCTATTTTTCGCATGGCTAAACAAACCCAGCAAAGGCAGCTTCCCATCCGGTATGCTGGTGGTTTCTCCTCTTGGTTGTTTCAATTAGATTTCCTGTCTCGACACAAACAGAATTATGCAAACCCAAAAAGCAGTCTGCATCTGAGCGAAGTATTTTCCACACAAGAAGCAAGATTCCAGGGCTTGATGTGACTCCAAGGCCATAAGCAAGATAAATAAGATTTCTGTCACCAAACAARCCTTAATTTATTGCTCTTCCTTCCCTTACGACTAATTAAATATAATCTCATTTCTACTGAGAATGAACTGTTTTAATCCCCTCTGGCTCAGAGCCACACATGCAAATCTGAAGATTACACAGCAATGTTCAATCCTCTCCAGAGATTTCAGTCAAGATCATAATTAGCTGGGCCTCCACTAATGACAAATCCATCCTTTTGGATGGGGAGAAAATCCACATTACGAGCCTTTTTGGCAACTTTCCTGGCCACCTGGAGCATGGCCAAGAGGACTCTGCTGCTCTCTTCATATGGTTTCAGAAAGAGAAAACATAAACAAAGACCAGCAATGTCTGGATTCCAGGAAGGTGTGCGAGACTCTGTACAGGGCAAACGGAAGCAGTTCACGATAAAGCACCTAAACTTCCAGCTCTAACAGAAAGCTGCAAATGCTCCACACATCTGGAAAAATGCAATTCTTCTAGCCCAGCTTCCATTCAGCACCAAAATGAGGTGTTCTAGTTCACTGTCCTCTGAGTTTGCACCTTCTGGGCTCCCACGTGCCTCCTGCAGCGTTACTCACCAGCAACAGAGACAGAAGGGGAGACACTGCACCAAATCCAAAGGCCMAAACTCAGTAATTAAAAACATTTCAGGGCCAAAGGTCAGAGCTCTCTAAATGCAAAAGGATCTCACCTGCAATAGCTTCRTAGAGACCAGCCTTGTAATCCAGGTACTCGTGCTCCTCAAATCTCTGCGGTCCCTCGCACATGATCTGGCAATCCTCATCCTCGGAGTAGTATCCCTTCAAGGCACGCTCCAAAAATTCAATGGCCAGCTCGTACTCCTCCTTGTCGTAGTGCCTCACCCCAGCACTGTAATCCTCCTGCAGAGGAGCAGGCAGAACACAAACCATGGGCACAGCATCCTGCCCTCGCCACCCCCAAGGAAGGGACAGGGACAGGGACAGGACAATCACCCCAAACACCAACCAGATATAACTGCTTGTACCAAACCATGTTAGCCATCAATGGACTTTGGAACATAATAAACCTACCGAAATGCTCTTCTGAACTTCTCCATACTTAGGGAATCCTCAGTGCCATTCCTAGATTATGCATTACATTTAAAAAAATGCCTTTTTTTTTGTTTGTTTTTTGTTTTTACCCTCTCACCAAACAACTGAATGCCAAGGGAACAGATTGGCCCTGACCTAGGAGGATCTGTCCTAGAATGGCCCCTAATGAGCACCTCCATTAATTACACCAAACAGCCACTCCTGGTTCCTCGAGTCTTGTGAAATTGGGAAGTTGGGGTGGCCCTGGCATTTGTCTTGGGCTTTTGCTTTGGGGAGGTGGGAAAATCTGACACTCTCCTGCCTGCTACCCAACACCCTCACCAGCACAGCCACTCCAGTGTGTGTTCCCTGCTCAGGTGGGAGAACTCAGCTCAGAGGAAACACACAGGAGCCAGGATCTGTCAGGGTGGCATTCATCAAAGCTGTTCATGAGAAGCAAGGAGCAGGCTTGCCTTAAGACAAAATKCTGGAAGGGAGAGTTTGTTTTGCTGTATTGGTAAGAATCTCCCAATTCATAAATTAATCTCTCTATGCCTTCTAAATCTCTCCTCTCCAGACTGCCTGATATTTAATCTGGGCACTCTTCAGCTCAGACTCACCATGTGCTGCCTGGCCTCCCGGTCAATCAAGCTGACCTTCCCTGCCGTGCTCTTGTAGTTCTCAAGGTCCTGCTGTATCTCCATGTGCTCAGGGTTGGCCATGAAGAAGGTGTGAGCTGCGTTTGCTGCCTCCTCCAGCTTGTTCAGCTGTAACCAAGGTAAGAAAGACCAAGTGAGGCTGGTGATGCAGGAAGATGAACACAGCAGCTTGTGCTGCATCCTCTGACACCCTTTTGACACCACTGGACTGGGAAATGCTGGGCTGACCAAGGAAAACCTGAATGCAGAGCCTAAAGGAAACAGCTGAATTGAGAGGAAAGCCCCATGTAAGTGAAATGGAAAGAGCTGGAGCTCCTGAGAGCCAGACCAGGCCTCTGAAACGTGGTCTGGTGGTGATGGATCCAGCCTGATTTCCAGCAGCACATCCTCTCAACTCRGCTCCTCCAACCCCCTGCACCATCCCAGGTGGAAAGATRCCCTCATGAGATATGRGATGGAGAGAGGAGAGGAAARCAGCTGCTGAGTGCTCTCCCTAAAAGCCTTGGAGGCTGAGCTATGTCCAGGCTGAGGGCATCTCCTTGGAGATGGGGACCATTTATTCAGCTCAGGTGTGTACAGCTGCAAAAGGCCAGACACTGCTGATAGTGGCAGAGCTACAAAGAGAAGTCTATTTTGGTATATCMATTTATTTTGGGTTTAGAGACTCAGAACTGAGACCAGACATTAGTTTCACCCAGGAGAAAGCCTCATAAACAAACACACACAACAGTTAGTGCTAAACMCATCCACAGCAGCTGCTGAGAGCATGGGGAGCAGAACAGATGTTCAGGTGAACATCTGCATGAGCCAGCAGGACAGAAGTCACTAATGCAGCTGCCTCCGAAAGAAAGCAACAGTCCTGAGTACCAGCAAGCTGCAGCCAGGTCCCCAGGACACATCTGCAGCCTGGCCCAGGGCTGCCAGCCAGGACCAGGCTAAAGCCAGCCCTGGCTAGGCTGTGTCCAAGTGTTCTCCTGACAGAAAAACCCACACCAAGCCCTGTGCCACTGCACAAACCTGCACAGGCACTCAGCAGGCAAATCCCCCCAGCAGAATGAGAGACCTGCAGGGCTCCACACCCTGCCAGCCTGCAGGGCAGACAGGCTCCAGGGCACAGCTAGCCCAAGAAGAACCCAGGAATATCCCCAAAAGGGAGGAGAGAGCCATGGCATCCCAGCCTGTGCTCCCCAGGTCTGCACACCAAAGCACAGCTGTGCTGCAGTGCCCACAGAAACGCAAAAAATTTGCCTTGTGTAAACTTCAGAAGTTTTTGAGGATTATCTCAGTACTGACAGCRTGTGCAGAAAAGCCAGATTTTACTGCAAAAACAACATCTATTCCAGTCTTAATTTGGAGTTTTCCAAAGGACACCGCTCTCCATAATAACCCCTTGGCTTTCCAGCAGGCATGAAAAATGACAGTAAGAAATTTTTATCTGGGACAGCACATAAAATAACAAAACCCCTTCAGTGTAGAAGTAATTTTTTTTTTTAAAAGAGACATTCCTATTCAGAAACATATGTTCCATTTTAAAATAGATCATTTCAACATAATCCCACTCTGGAAAAGTTCACTGCAGCTGGACACCATCAGGTATGGGATAAAGGACTGACCAGAGCATCTCACAGTGGGAATTCTCAGGTCCTGATGAGTGTTTGTGGCAATGCTACTGCAGTTGGACAGTTGAGATGGAACAAGAGGTTTGCTGGAGATGCACRAGTTGCTGACCTGACCCAGAGGACTCCCAAGAAGCCACTATTTGAGCTGATTGGGGGAATTCTGTTCCTTCACACCACACCACAGATTTCTATTCATGAAAAGGACCCTGTCTGTGCAGATTTAAGAGGGGCTGAAGGCATCTCAGCAGAGGAAGTGGTCCCTCAASACACAACCTGCAACAGTCTGTTGTGGGATGTTCTTTCTCCCCTTAGTTCTAGCTCCKCTTCAGGAAGCTGTCAAAAACTGTCACAGATCCCAGGATGGGCTTAGTTCTTCTGGATAACAGCCACCCCTGATTTCTAGACAACAGAAAATCCCTTTCAAACAAGGCTCACACTGTGTCTAGCCCTGCTGGCTCTTCACAGCAGAGTTGACCTTWGGAGTTTGCTAAGTGGACTCAAAGCACAACATTTCAACTCAACGCTTTTCAATTTATCATGTCCCACATTCGCCTTAGAAGCATTCAAGTAACACAAAGAAGCCAACAGCTGCTAAGTTTGGGGGAGTTTTTTAAGTGGGTGAGTGTATATAAAAGCRAAATTCCTAACTGGTAAGACACGTTCAGAGTCGAGCTCTGACATTCGTTATGAAACACTCTGGGTAAACTTTTGCCAAAACACTCTGAATTCTCAAGGAGCAGGATATTTTGGTGCTTAAAGGTCTGGGCTGGGACTCAGGACACCTGGACTCAGTTCCTGGCCCTGTCACAATCTCACTGTGCAGCCATTGGAAAAAACAAATTTTGTTTTCTTTGTGCTTGATTTTCCATTGTTTTTAACTAGTAACAATAAAAATAATAGCATTTCTCCCACAGAGTAGTAATTTTGTTTATTTGGATGGCAGGCAACTTGGGGGCCATAAGCATGTGCAAGCACGTAACACAAGGAGATTTAGATCTTTGTACAACAACTGCTGCATGAAAATCAACAAGGAAAAAATGACAAATGCAGACTCACAACCTCAGTATGTGCTCTAAGGTCTGCTTGCTCACCCCACTGGAATGAGATCGCTGGACTGTTGCTGCAGYTTTGCACCAAATCCTGTGTATTTCAGCCAGAGAAGACACGTGAAATCAGAGCATCAGCACTGAGAGAGCCCTGGGAACACCCTGCCCTGTCCTTTTGGACTTTAACATGTCAACAGCTAGAGCTGAGAAAGGGGAAAACTCAACACAGAAGTGCTGCTGGGTTCTGATGCTGGAAGGTGTTTATTTTCCTCACTGAGATTTAGGAGTGGTTCATTTCGCAGAAAAACAGGAAAAAATATTTTAAGGAGCAGAACCTCAGATGAAAGAATTTCAGCAAACTGCAAATGCTCGGGTTCACTCCCATGTGGGACAGCACTGCTGGCCTGGGCTTCAGTGGGATTGTGGCTTCCAGCCTGCAGTGGTGGATTGGATTAGGAAGGCTGCTCTAACTGGAGCATTGTGCAGGAATAAACAGGCTGGATGAAGGACCTGGARTGAGCATCTTGAGCGTCACTAAACAACTGAGCCCAATTCTCACTGATAACCATTGAGAAAATCCCTTATAGAGCCTTCATGGTGGCACACAGCGTAACACTAAGAGGACCTCAGTAGCTCATTGTCATTCTGGTAGCTGCCAAGATAAGCTTAAGGAACAAACTGTCTCACTGAAACACCTCTAACTTGTKGCTTGACTTTACTCCCACTTTGGCTGCTCTGTCCCTCCAAGAGACAAACGAATTCTGAGCAAAGCCCCTCCTGTGCCAGACACTCAGCAAGCTGGCACAACCCCCTGATCCCTTCCCTGGGGGAAAGGCCTGACAGCAGAACCATGGCATTGGCTACAATGACCCCAAACTCGCAGCCCTTTGAGTTTGCTCTCTGGAGCTCGGCAGTGGGGACAAGAGGGTGGAACAGGAGGGTGCCAGGTCTGTGAGATGAACAATGCACAGCTTTACAGTCAGCTCATGCAGCCAGGGCTGCCCTCCCACCACCTCTCTGCTCGTGTTCAACAYTGACACCCTGCAGTTTATGGGGTGCAGCAGCTGTAGACAGAGCAACTGTGGGTGCTCAGCTGATCCCAGCTCACCCTGARCTTTTCATGGCAAAAGCAACAATGAAAGAGGTGCATAAGTCACAGGATTTTAGAGAGGATATAAACAAAGCAATACCAATTCTGACTGCCTGAGCCAAGGGGTCACAGGTACAATATAATAAAGACCACAGACTAATTTTCATATTGAGTTCCCCTTGCATTGAATATARTATCAGATATTGGCAGCTGTCATGCATTCTGTGTCACTGTCCTCATTCAACTTACTTCTAGATCAAGATACCTTCATCACATATAACATAGTTTGAATTAAAACTTTTTTTTTTTTTTTGGAGGGGAAGAGAAGTAAGGTTTATCTACTGGAAATTTTTTTTTTGGAGGGGAAGAGAAGTAAGGTTTATCTACTGGAAAATACGTCAGACCCTTCACCATTGCTTGCCTATGCCAGGACTGGACCTACCTGCACATAACCTCAGTTAATTGCAGAGTGCACGAGCTTGGCATGGAGCTCATGAGGAAAAATTTCAAACCATTCAGCTGACCTAGAAACCAAAGCCTCCAACCTCGCAGACAATCCCTGGTTTGCTGAACAGATAATGTTTTTCTAAACTTTTCCATAGCTCCACTGCTCCTGTGTTGTATTGAAGGCTTAGCACGCTGGGCTCTGCAGAGCAAAGAGGCTCTGGAGCCTGCAAGCACAACAAGGGAAATAAAAGGTTCAGTGTCATGAAGGATTAATCTCGYTGTGTCTGTGCAGAGCTTACTGCCCATGGAGTAAGAGCAAGCAGCRGTGAGATGGCTATAAATAGCATGTGACCTCGCCTCAACTATTTTATTATTGCAAATCAGAGAAAGAAATCCTCCAGAGAAGTTAATCAGGAGTTTTTGCCTCTGCTGATGGGTCACACATTCACAGAAWGGTGTTTGAGCTGTTTGCAGCCCCYCATGGCACCTGCTGGCCCCACAGAATCACCAAAATCAGAGAGCAAGGCAGAAAAGGACCTCAGCCAAGTGCAGGAATCAGGTACCAAGAGCCAAAGGTGCGAGGCAGCCTCCAGGCTCAGAATCGCACCATCCCCTCCCTCCAAACCTTTTAYCAATTTCTTGTCCTCCAACTCAAGATAAACAGGGCTGGCTCCCATCCCTGCTGCTCCTGTGATGGGGGCAGTAATGATGTATTTCTGGAGGCTTCACATGTATCTTTTCAGAGGTCTTTTTCATTTTCAAAGTGAAGGCGATCTCCAGCCTGTTTGGACAGTTCCTCTYAGGCCACCCCAGTCTGTCATGTGCCACTCCCTGCCAAGCACTCTGCTAGACCCAAATGCAAAACAGAATAAATTTGGAGAATTGGCACAGGGAAAATCTCTCATGAGAAAGGAAATTTAGAAAGGATTTGGGAGTTATGGGTATTCCAACAAGCAATTCTCAGTACACAAACATATGTGTATTGGAAGGTGCATGGTCAAAAGAGCTGACTACATGATGAATTGTTCTCCAGAAAGCAGGAGATACTTAAATTTAAACCCAAACTGAACACGTCACTTCAATATTCTTCATGGAAAAAATTATTTCAATTGAGACAGAAATCACATTTCTTAACGAACTTCTCACTTTGAGCCATGTTTGCATTATTTTACATAAGTGTAAATGAGTCCATGCTGAGCAGACTGACTGGATAACCCTATCAGAAAAGGCCATTTTGCATTGAGAAAGCAAATTAGATTGACCCTTACATTCTCCCTTCCTTCCCTCTCTGACAYGTTCCTCCTGAGCTGTTCCCAGGCATGTAAGAATGAAGATTTCCACACGTTTCTGGCTGTGCATTTTATGCTTCAGCACACTCTTGTGTAACAAATCCTGCACAAGGAGCAGGGCATTACTCAGAGCAAAACCACTTCCCAGCGGGAACRACCCATCCCAAATAAATCTCCAACACACTGAAGCATTGCAGGATTCATCTGCAGAGCAAGCAGTGGSAAATGTGTTTGTGTTTACTGAACCTTCGATCTGAGTGATTGTGAAACACTCTCTGAGCCRTATTTTGTGCTGTGTAGACACTCCATTCTAACATACTCTGAGAGCAGCTAAGTTGTGTGTGAAACAGTATTTTCAGTGAGGGAAAAGTGGGATGTATTCAGCCCTCGGGAATGAGTGCAGATGGTTACCCATGAAGCTCTTACACCCCAGAGTTTTCCTTGGTCAGGCCGAACATTTAGTATCAAATGCTTGATACTAAAAGCTGGACAGTATAAAACCAACCAGGCTTTCCACAGCAGATTTTTTTCTTGCATGTCCTTTCCCATTGTTATAACAACCCTGTGGCAGCCTGAGTCATTGCTCACCTGGAAAAGAATCAAAGATTAGCCCGGGCATTTTAAGCTAATGAAATCGAGCAGCTGGGAACAAGCAGGATGTGACTATCCCCTCCTCAGGGACCACCAGCACTCCTGTAGGTCACTGCCTGTTAGACAAATAATGAGCWTTCATCTGAATCACTGACTGATAGCAGAGAGGCAGGCAATCCCCAGAATCATGGAAATACCTGGGAGATGAAAGGTGAATCTTACTGAACCCATTGACAAGGAGGGAGGGAGTCCTTTGCTGTCAGGGAATGAAGATTGCATGCTTTTAGGGGAAAATCACAACAAAACCAACTTGGCAGGCAGTTAAAAGCAGCTTTGCAGTTTAGATGTGAATTTTCACCGAGCATCCTGCCTCCCTGGACATTGCAGCTAATCAAACTGCAAAGACTGGTAACTGGGTCAGACTCCTAACCCAGCCGTCCCCACACCGATATCTTTATGGAAATAATTACTAAAACACTTAAGAAAAACACAACAGAAAAATCTGAGACAAGCAGAAAAATCCTTACAGCAGAAACTTTCCTCCCTTTCCACGCTTTAGCAATGGCTCAGCACCTCTCAGAAGAGTCAGACATGATGAGCTGTTGAATGCCCTTTGGGAGCCAAAGTTTCCTGTGCAAATGCATTTGCTTGTCTGCTGCTGCTTAACAACATCCAAACAGCGATGTGTGTCCCTAGAACACACCCAGTGCAGAAGACACACGGTTTTCCATGATCAGCCTGGAGCCAGGAAGCCACACTGACCTGGTGATAAATTATTCTAAGTTTTTTTGCAGTCCTTTTGGGACATAAATGGAATTTTGTCTATGGGCTTAAAGCCTGTGCCAGTCCCAAGACTGCCTCCCGACCTTTCCCTTGAGTGACAGAAAAATCCTTGATGAAGAAGGTGCTGACTGACCCAGCCAGTGACCATGGTCAGTTTATGGCACCAAAGCTTTAGCTGGAAAAGCAGAGTGCAGAGCCCTGAGGGTGGGCTRCAAACAGAACTGTGCTATCTGAGGGAAAGGTTATCTCTCCCTGCCCTGAGCTGTGATGGGGCAGCAAAGGGACACACAAACAAGCCATAAATTTCAAGGAGAAAACAGACTCACAGCGTATCTGCACTGCCCCCTCACCCCAAGYACCTGACAATCTTCAGGGAAATGGTTTTAGTTCACAGTGTTTCTTGAATACCTGTTCCAGGGTTCAACTCAYAAACCAGTGGATTATGACTCAGAGCTGCTGAATTAATGGAAACCATCATGATGGTGATGGACACTAGGCCAGCACAGATCTGATTAAATAAAGCATCAGGTCACCATTCCAGTTCAAGCATTCTGCAAAGTTGACCAACCACATCCAACTCCGACCATCTTGAGGGGAATGGACTCACACCAAGGGGAAGCAAACTCAGTTGATGCCTGAGCTGGGTTTGGAGAAAACTGCCATATTTGAAAAGAAATTTCTGTGCTGATTCACAACTACAGGGCCAGCACCAAGGCACTGCACTGGAAATAAAGTTTGCAGAGAAGGGGAGAAAGTGTAAGGAGGAAAGTGAAAGTGAAAATACATCCATAATTCTGGTTGGTCTGAAAAGCAAAGGAGAGGTTTTTCCAGGGACACCGCTGGTATGGGATTCCAAGCTCAGTCCAAAGGTTCAGGAATCCCAGGAATCTTCCCCCAGCAGTGGCCAGGGGTGGACACATGTGGGCAAGGTGTAAGGACASGGCAGGTACACACGCACTTCATGCACTGCCACGTTCAGTTTACCCAGCMCTGCTGAAGAAACGTGCCTTTCATTTGGAGAGGATGTAATTCTACCCTTGCAAATGCTGCTCTTACCCTGCTCCGGCTCCCCCAGCTTTGATGAGCGCTGTTGCTAATTTGAGAGAGGAATTGCTGGCTTTGAGAGAAGAACACCAGTCCCCAGAATGACACCTCTGACAGCCCAGGGACACTGCAGGGAGAAGTTGAGGCTCTTGGTGCAGCTCCAGAGGCTCCTGTGGGGTTCAGCAGGGCAGGTTTGGCTCGTGCTGCAGCCAGCAAGGCCACATACCACGGGGACAATTGCCTCCATACATGACACACACACACCGCAAAGCTCAGCTGGATTTGCTGCTTCTGAAATGAAAACACTTTGCTTGCTTTCCCCAGCCTTGGCTTGGTAATCATTACTAAACACTTATCAGCTAGACAGCCTTCATTTCCTGAGAGCCTGGACCTAATTACACCAGGAAACATGCCGCTTTTTCTTCAGGCTCTGGGAAATGCTGGTTTCTGARCCCTTYTACAATAAAGTTTAACTYTGCTCTGATTAGTAGAGGGTAGGGRAAAACACAGCCAGATCTCAAGAGGCAGACGCAGTTATCATTCACAGAGATGCCCTGGCTTCACTCGACATCATTAATAATAACAACAAAATGCCACAGATATTTCACCTCCCCTCCCTCCCTTATTAATCTCAGCTGAACCCTGCGAGGCCCCTGCAAAGAGGTATCACTTTCCCTGAATTGCAGGTAAGGAGCCTGGTGTCTCACAGCAAATCAGAACCAGATTTTGGGGCTGCCGGCTCCTCACGCCGTTCCTGGAAGGACTGAAAGGAGCCCTCACGGCTCCATCCCGTTATCAGGACATTTGATCCAGCAGCAATGAAGGAGCCTTTGCCAAATGTGCGGCACACGGAGTGCTTTCAAACCCCTCCTTTGTGCCACGGGCCCGCTGGGATATTGGGTTACAACTGCCCCCTTGTAACAGAGCCCGAGTATCGCCCCCAAATCAAACTGTTGGCTAATTAGTGTATAAAAAACGCCCTACAAATGCACAGTAATGGAGTTAGAGAGCCATTAGCAGCAAATCACAAGATCACAAGATCACTTTTACCCCGGGAGCTGCTGCCCATCCCGGAGAGCTGCCAGATATCACATCCAGTGGGAGCAACCTATGGCAAACCTGCTTGGAGAAAAAAAAGGGAAGAGACCTGAGCTAAAGGGGTGTGCTTCCTCTGGCTGAGGCTTCCAGGCAYTCTCACTAACCCTATTATCCTGGCTTGCTAAAGAACCCACAGAAAGGCAGAGCAGAGCTGTGGGTCCTCCCAGCGGGACAGTTTTCCCTTCACAAGAATTAGCAGAATGACACTGGTGGGATGTGTCAGCTCCCAGTTTGACCASTTCACACGTGGCCAAAGGAGTGAGTGGCCCAAGAGGAAGTGGGCACATGTCTGTCCTGGAGAAGAGCCCAGAGATGAGCGCTCTGAAAAGGGCTGGGCACTGGCACATCCCACATTTCCAGCTCTGGGTGCTCTGGTGCGCACCTTCACAGAGCTGGAAATGACACATAGTCCACTGTCCTGGGGAACAGCAGCCCACAGAGTGGGCCTTTTTCTGCACAGATCCCTATGCTGGGGGCAGAGACGGGTAGAGCCAGATGGGATGGCACTGAATCACGTACAGGGCTAAGCTCTGACACCCTTGTGGCTCTGCTTGGTGGAAAACCTGGGCAGACACAGTCCCCCACAACCTTTTTCACATCAGGGGCTCAAAAGTGTCCGTGGTGATGGATGACCTTCACTGGTGTCCTACCCAAGCATGGCTCCTCAGTTTCTCAGCTCTCAACCAGCACCAGGATCCAACACCCCAAAGGACACAGATGTCACTYGAGGCACAACTCAGGTGTTTGTTCCATCACTGCTCTGCCTGCCTGAGATGGAGCACACAGCTGCACAGAGAGCCCCACCAGGCCTGCGGGATGACCCTTGGGAGCCGGACAGGAACACCAGCAGCAGGACAGCAGGGTGGTGTGTCCCACCCGTGGGGATCCCCCTGAACACGGGCTGTTGTCACTCACACCTCACTGACCCCCTGTGCCTGCTCTTTGGGGCAAAGCTGTGCTCACCAAAACAAGATCTCTGCCCTCGCTGAGGACACAGCTGAAGTCGAGCTCCTGTCAGAAGGGTTTTCCAAGCACWGGGTTCTGCTGTCAATTGCTGGCTCTAAATCACTGGGAATTCTGTCAGGCATTAAGAACCCCCATGAYTCAGTTTCCCTGTTAAACAGAGCACAAACCTTTTGGCCCTGACTGCAGGGAGGCTGAATGACAGCATTTAAATACCTCAGACAGCATGTCAGGGCTTAAGACATTGCAARATTTTTCTGTTGATCTGAAAATTATGCGCTGGACTCCTGCAAGAGCTCACTCAGTCCTCATAAGTGGCTCTTTGTCACCGTTCCCATCCACACCCTGGTTCCTCTTTGAAAGGCAAATACCATAAAAKGCTGTTTATAGAGACTGACATCTAGAAAAGTCAAATAGGGTCAGGCTCTCCATGGCTTTGCTGCCCTGAGCTGTGGCCAGGGGCTGGCTTCCTGCTCCCCCTGTGATTGCAGGGAACACTGACCCGTTTGTCTGAGGAGCCTCCGCCACGGGTGGGTGTCTCCTGCCCCTCTGCAAAGGAACATTTCATCTCCAGTGGAACCGGCTAAGACGGAAAACGTGGATGATGCCAAGATTAAGAAAGAGAATTAGGGAAACAGCAAGCGTCCCTAATCAATCATGCTTGGACAGTGAGGGTTTTATGTGCACAAAGACTTCACTTAAATTCTTTTTTGCATTTGTCCACAAGGAAGAATAAAAAATACAGTGGCTGAGGAAATTGCCAGATGTTGATTCACCCTTTTGCTTTCTGCAAATGTTTCCATTTTGTTGAAAACCCAATCGGCAAACTCAGGAACCCTTAAAAAAATTCTTTATTTAGAAAATAAAACCTGCAAGCAGCAGGTTCCCATTCCAATGGGAACATCAGCCATGGATGAAGGCACTCTGCCATCTAGCAGATTTCATGACACTTTTTCCTGGCCTGCAGCAGCAGAACCGAACCAGTCTCTCTCTCACTGGTACCAACTGTGGCTTTCCCTGGCACACAGAAGAGAATACTTAAAGAAACAAATATGTCAGTGCAGGGATTTTTAAAAGAAAATACAGCTAAGTATTTTAACAAAACTTCTGGCAAGGATGCTGATCATCATCCGGTTCACAAAGTTCCTTTTACTTGGTTAAACAATCCAGGGTGACAACTGAGAGAGGCAGAGAGGGAAAGTCACAGAGGGCAGCGAGGCTGGCAGGATGTAATGACACCCTATGGGACTCACCCCAAATCCGTGAGTGGAGACTACAAACCCTGAGAAATCCCATCASAACCAGTGAGGAGGATCTGCCACCATGTACCTCTAACAACAGCTCAGAGCATCCCGGGCTGCAGAGCACAGGAGCTGCAGCACTTCCCAACACTTCTGCACTGAACACAGATTTACAGCCAACTATTGATGGATTAAATAGGGTGAGGACTAAGTCACAAGTCTATTGCTACATTTACTCAGCCTCTGGCATGTGCACCTCACCATAATACCGCATCTAATTTTGGTTTTGTTTTTAAAAAGAATCACTTTGGACTTAGTTTCTACAAAATCCTTCTGTTTGACTTGCTGCACAACAGCTGTTCATTTCAAGAAGCTGTTGGAAAARCATTCATCTGCTCCCAGATCAGACTACTGTTAAAAAAGACTACTGTTAAAAA
>NW_026623516.1:45171-53013 GCF_030028575.1 Malurus melanocephalus | reverse complement strand
GACATACTTGTACTTTTAAAAAGTACAAATATGAAGAACTTTTGACAAATGTGTTTTGGTCATTGCTGAAACTATTTCAAAACATAAATCCCCGCAGGTGTAACTTCACTGGAAAACACGTGGCTTTCCATCCAAAATAAATCTGGGGCACAGAATAGAATCTGCATGACCTAARTGGTGACTTGGCAAACAGAGGCATGGGCAGACTTGCACAGTTAGCACCACTCTGGGTGATTATTTACAGATGCTTCCTATGACGACAGCACCCTCCCCTCCTGCTCTGCTCTTTGGGAGCGCTTCCCCGGAGAAGATGCTCTGGAGCRCTCACACTGCCGGGCTGGGGCACAGGCACTCGCAGCAGAAACATTCCAGGAATGACGTMAATGTGAAAAAGAACCCTGGTTTCCAGTGACAGCAGCAGAAAGTTCTCTGGCTGCCAGACCACAAACAAGCTGGAGGCGTTTCCCTTTTCCCTCCCTCATCCTACTTGACACGAGACCTGAGCCAAGCTCCTTCAGCAGTTCTCCAAAGGATTTACCATGAGACCGCCCAAATGTCCAATTCCCAGCTGCACAGACCTGTCCCTGCCCTGGCAAGGTGAAAAGCTTTACAGGACAGCAGTGGCAGCAAAAGCTCTGTCTTGTGATGGGGCAGCAGGGACAGCAACCTCCAATTTTCCGTTGAGCCTGGGCTGGATTTTACACCAGCTCAACAGCAGCTTTTGACTCCTGGAAAAAAGAGAGGTGCTTTGAGTGAAGCACCAGGGTCTGCTCAATAGCTGCAGCCCTTGGTTTGCTCAGAGGTGTAGGCAGGACAGAATGGGCTTCCCACAGCAGCTAGAGGTTCAAAAACCCCTTCAGGTATTGGGTGAGGGCCTCCCACCACACCTGGATGGTCAAACCAGGGCTGCAAAGTGACTGCTGCAAATCATGGACCATTTCACACGTTTTTGTCTCATGGGCAACAGGTCAGCTGGAATCTCTGGTCCCAGGCTATTCAGGCAAAGAGGTCAGACTTAGGTACCCATTAGCTGCACAGAATTATCCTCTTTGTCAGCAGATGACAGTTGTCCAAAGAGATGGCTCAGAGCAGGGCCAGCACAGCCCCAAACACGTACGAGAAGGTGGGTAACTCCTCTCACCTCACCCCAGAGAGCTCATGAGCAAGGTTCTGGAAAGGCACCAGAGACCAAGTCTGGAAGAGGAGGACAATGAGGACGAGAGAGATACAATAAAGTTCAGCTTTTGGAAAACAGATGGGCCCAAACCATGCAAAAAGACTTTATGATCCCTCAAGCAGGAAATAAGTGATGACATATTGTCATGTTGCTGTGTCAACAGCTGACACAACCCAGCAGGRTAATTCCACAGACTCCCATGTTCGTTTAAAAGCTCTCATTGAAACCACAGAGCCAGGGCAGAGGCACTTGGAGTCCTGCACAGCAATGGTGCTGCAGCAGACCCTCTGCTGTGGATTCAGTGCCTCAGGAACCAGCCTGCAGAGAARCCACAGCCAGCCCTGCCATCCACCAAAAGCATCTGTGGCTCGCCACAGACGGCTGCTGATACAAGACCAAAGCACCAGCCTCCCTTCCCTTTCCCCCTCCARGAAAACAGCACTCTGACCCCAAGTGTATTCAAAGGGTTCATTGTTGTCTGGCCAACACATGCCATGCTTGAAGCTGGCCTGGAAGTCCTCAAGGTTGTGGACAAAGTTCTGCACTTCTCAAGCACTTCTGAGAGYCTCTTTTATCCCTAAGAGGGGCTTTTTGTTTGCTTTTAACATTATGCACCAGAAACAAAATATTCCTTCCTCCCTCTCTCTCTCCATTTCTTACTGGAAGCAGGCACTGGTGTTTTCACCAACAAAATTGCCAGGCAGTTTTGCTAAGGGTCTGCATATTTACTTTCTCTGCTTTTTTCAGCGGTGGGGTGCAAGAGCTAAATCCTTGCAGGCTGGTCCACAGGGTCCTGCCATGATGGAAACCAGGAGGGATATCTCCAGGAACTGGAACTRCATTCCTTCTTCCAGCAGAGGGTCCAGCACAAGTCACACACTCAGACACCAGCAGAAAGAACTAAACCCGTGTTTCCTGCGAGCCTGATGGAAAGGCTACCCCAAATCAGCACAAATTCTGCAAGCCCATTCAACCTCTAAGGAATATCTCTTTCTAGAAGGCAGTTCCATTTCCCAGCCTATAGTATTAAAGACAACCTCTGTGTAGATGCATCTCCCCCTGAGTTTTTCTTTTCAGAGTGATTCTGTCTTTGGGAGAAGTTTGCTGAAATTACCATATGAGTGCATACAACCCTCTCTTTGGAAAAGAGCACGTTAGGAAACCATCTGGATTCAGATGTCAGAATAAGTGGTTTTGCTCATTAACCTATTAATTTACTCTCTCCCCTGGTCCAGGTCAGTGYCTCCATGCCCTGCAGCCAGCAGGCACACTCCAGCACCAGCAGCAGATGTGCTCTGCCCCAGCTCAGCACTGCTGGCCAAAGCAGGAGGCAGGATCCCGGGCCACAGCCGTGACTCAACTCCTGACCCTGCCAAAGAAGTAGTTTTGGAGCAAGGAAGTGACAGGCAGACTCACATTAGAAAGCTGGTGAAACAAAATGAAAGAAAACCCTCCTCAGCTGTCCTTGCATGGATCCAGCAGGCAAACAGGGTGTGCAAAKTGTGAGAGGCATCAGGGCACTGTGTGGTGCTGCACTGACGGGCTCTGGCCAAGCCACCCTTTCTTCCAGCAGAGGGAAACGCCCTTTCAGCATTTCACCACCTGCTCTAGTGGAGTGATGGCCACGTCCCCATGTTTGGCACACAGCAGGCAAGCCAATGCACTGCATGGGAAAGTCACCAAACTTCACAGGGCACTGCTGACCACACTGGTGCTGGGTGGGTTTCCCTCCCTACCCTCTGCTGACAACTTTAGAAGAAGTAACACATGCCCCAAGTATTTCCCCAAATACTACAAACAAGGCTGGATGGTTCTGAGCTCACTTATAGGTGCAGGAAAGCATCAGATCTTGGTACTGTGACAGTCAATGGCAAATCTCCTGATGCTGAGGGGGGCTCAAAATACAGCCCCAGGTAAACTGGCCCAAAAGACAGATGCTCCAGGTTTGCCTGTTTCTCAACAGCAGAACTCCACAGCTTTCTTGGTTGGTAGTATCAAATCTGCAGATGGGAAGAGGGGCACTTGTAGTTTCCCAGGGAGAAATCCTTATTTCTCTTATTGTACTTTGACCATTGTAATGAATGACCCTAACAAGACTCAACCATGTGTTTAGCTGGCAAGAAGGGTCAAAGGCACAGCTGATCAGTGTGAACCACAGCCCACAAACAGTGCTTTAAGGAATCTGAACGAGGATGAGTGYCCTGCCCATAAATCACATTGCTGTGTGCTGACCCCTCTTGCCTATGTCCCTGACCTAGGTGGCTTCCTACAGAAAAATCCACCATATCCTGTCCCACACTTTGCCCCAAAACCTTCTTTGCCAAGAGTCAGCCCACGGCTGAGATTTGATAGCCAAGTTAATTACTTCAGTATGTGTCAGTTCAGAGCAYGGAGGATGACAAAGTCAAGCTGACTTTTTCCCACAGCCCTCTGTGCCTGSTAAATGGGAAAAACATCAAAAAGGGAGGAGGATGCTGTGCCACAGGCTTGGGAAATCCTGCTGCGTGACTGGTTGGACAGGGTGGATCAGGTCTCAGGCAGGAAGGGMAGATATTGTCAAGGAGAGAAAAGGGCTGATTAGGCTTTCTACCGCTAATAATATCAAAATAGCACATTGCTTTCATCGGCAGTGAAGCAGAAAATGAAACGGTGCAAGAAGGAGAAGCCTCAGGTGAAGTGGACTGGAATAATGCYGGGTCTGCAGGAAGGACAGCCCTCAAGTGCCCTTAATACTCGAGCTTTTCTCCTGCTCATCGGGAGGTCTGAGAGGTACAAGCTATTAACTCCCACTCAGCACCCCACGGGAATCCTCCCACGCTGAGCCTTTGCACTGCTGGGTCTGCAAGGAAAGCAGCCCCTGGGAAACACAGTCCAGATGGTCCCGCTGCCCACTCTGATGGCTGGGGAAGAACATCCTCACTCGCTGCCTCTGAGGGCCATTAAAGTGCAATTTCTTCAGTGYAAAGGGAGCAAAGACGCTTCTGCTGGCATTTAACTCCAATAATGAATTTCAGCTCAAGAGCCTGACCCGCAGGCTCTCAGCTCTTAAATCAAACCCTGCAGAGGACACCTCCTTGCTGCCACACAGAGTGACAGCTTCGACTTTGCCAGATTTTGGTGCCGTGGCTGTCCCTTACACTCCATCCCACAGCCTGGAGAGACCCTGGGCTCTTTGGGGCAGGGAGGGTTTGCTAACGTGCCTGTACACTGATTAATAAACTACAGCACTGACCTTTTGTGACTACCTACTGCTGTAGCATTATAAAAAAGGAAAAAAACAAAAGGCAGGAATACCAAAGAATAATTGAAATAACTTATTGAAACTCTCTAGAGTGTTTCTAATGACCKAATGAGCTTTTTTTTTTTTTCTTTTTCTTGCAGATCCTGTGCAAAATCCAAAGGACACGATGGGAGGGAAGCAGAATGCATATGAGAACACACACCTAGCAGGTACACCCCACAGCGGGGCATAAATGCACTGAAAATCCTCAGGATGTTCCCGGGCCAAAGCTCCCTCAAGCATTACATCTCCTATCACCTAAACACACGGGCGTGCTCACACACAGCAGCAGAATGCTGTGACAGCATGCCAGCTGTCTGCAGACCCACACACACCTTTGTATAATGAACATACTACAACAAGGGCAAACTGCACGCCTGGAGTCAAAGGTAGGTGGGAAGGACCAGTTCAGAAGTGGTGCAGTGCACCTCAGTTCCAGAATTCAAGCAGCTGGACAGAGTTCAAAGGTGTTTCTCCTTTTCCTCTCTTTGCTGATTGCCTTCTCCCACATCACCTCTACCCCCAGGAAAAGCTGAATGCAAGTTGTCTGTTAATGCACAAAAATAACTGAACAAACTGGGCTGCAGCAGGGCCATGGAGCTGGCAAACCCCTGTACCCTCCCCTTCTCTGGGATGCTCAGACCGTGTKGCTTTTGCTGCTTTTGGTAGTCTATGCACAGAACAAATGCCTTTTCCATACACAAAATGAGTTATTTCCYTGCTCTCAAGGAGGAGATATTTCCCTCCCACACATCCATCAGRTTAATGCACATTTACAGCTCCTCCAGGGGAGGGAAAGACCAGGGATCCCCACTGCACCTCAGATGTTCAGCRCTTTGCTTCCAATAAGCAAGAAACCCCTTTGCTGCTGTAGGGCRGCCTGGCAGAGCAGGGACCCCAAAAGTGGCAGGGCAGCRATGGGGRCCAGGATTTGGGGCYACCTGGCTGCTGGCARCCCTTCAGCTGGCTGTGCCAGGGAGAAAAAAAAWAWWWWAMMMSWRWAAAAAAAAAAATAGAAGGCKGGGGAGTTAATGTCATTGAGTATCTGACAGCTGGAAAATGTGAGCAGCCACTGTCTGCAGCCCACCGCAGCTCCTCCAGCCAAAASTGYKTGCTGAAAGCAGCAGCAGCAACGCRTCAAAGCCAAGCCTGGAAATTYTGCCTGGCCTCACTGAGGGAACAGSACAGCTCAGAGGTCACCCTGCCCCAGCTCGTGGGTCCTTGRCTCGCCTGCACCCTGACCCTGTCCCCCCTTGCAGCTTTGAGGCTCTGGGATGGGTGCCCAGGGCCTGAGGAGGCCATGGCAGGAGCTCTCATCTGTCACCCGCTCCAGACAGGGGTGCTCCATCTCCACACACTGCAGAGATGCTGCTGCTGCTGCCACCGTGGGGCTGAGCAAACTGCTCTGAGCACAGCTCCTGTCCCCGCTGAGCTGCCCTGGGAGGGAAGGAGCAGGTCAGCTACAGCCCACACCACCAAAACCTCAGAAACACTGCCCCTTCTCCCAGTTCCACTGATGGGAGATGCTGCAGACCTTGGGACCTGAAACAAAACTGGTCCTCTGCAGCTTGAGACATCATCTTTGCACTCTGCAGCCTGACACATCATCTTTGCACTGTTTCCTCAGTGGGCAGGAATGTCTCAGTGTTGACTGTGTGAAAAGAGAGAAATCCAGAGSTTCAGACACACACACATCATCTTCCACCATCCAGCAGTGGCCAGCCACTCCAGGCTATCCACCCTTAACCYTCAGGCTCCCTTCCCTTCCAGCAGCTGATCCTGAGCCCATGCCACCCTCCCCAAGCACAGGCTGGCCACTGACCCGCTCCCAGCAGCACCCTGAGCCTCCCCCAGTGTCAGACTGATCTGCCAGCCTGAGTGAGAGTGTTCTGGAGAGCACTGCTGGGAGGAACCTTGTCCTGGGGAGGAGATGTGATGGCAAACCATGGCTTTTTCTTTTAAACCTTGCAGAGGATTTTCATCAAAAAATATTCAGCCTTATTCTGAAAGTACTAAAACTACATGCCACTTCACCTCCCAAAATGATYGGCAAGCAAAACAAAGATTCAGTCCCAGGAGGTCCTTTTAAGCAACTACAACTTATGGACAGATTTTTGGGACCCCATGTAGCAGGCTTCAGGTTTTATCTGATCACAGGCAGATGAACTCCACWGTCACACCAAAGGACTTGAGGGAATTTCCACTGGTCCAGTTCAATCTACTCCACACTTCAATGAGAAATGAAGAATTGCCTTCATAGCAGTGTGAGAATAAAAACTGAGCCGTGCTCATACCCAGATGCTCCCTTTCACAACCACACACACTCTGAGGTCTCTCACAGCTTGCACTGGTGAACCAAATCCTGAGAAACATCAATGACAGCAGCACCCCTTGGCCTGAAGAGCTCTTTGCTCAGCACCTCCTCAGATGACACAGCTGCAGCAGATCCTCAGCAACAGCACAGCGTGTTCACACTCCTACACAGCAATAACCGAGATCCCACAGTCATTAACTTCCTCACCACTTCCCCTGATGAGTCCCACGCACTTCTGTAACAAAGGAGAGGATTCTGATCAGGGCAATTCACATGGGTATAAGCCTCATTTTCCCTGGCATCATCCTCACTGGATGCTCACGTACTCCAAAAACCRCATCCGAGCACCTCACAGCAGCTTCTCTCAAAGTCTGGTGTTTCCTTCCAGGCCATCTGCCTTTCTCTACCTCGCCTTTATCCAACTGGGAAACGCACATTTAATTGCATCCATTTATGCTCAAACAGGCCTACTGGAAAGTAAGTGGATTAAAAGCTGGTCTGGAAAAAAAATTAGACCCTATTGGAGCACAGGCTGTRTATTTGGGCTGCCATGAATGCAGGCAATGGGAATTCTCCTCTGCAAGAGGCATTGGGAATTTAATGTTGCAGCACAGCCAGCTGCAATGCACTTAGCAGATGTCTGAGACCCTCATCCATCTACCTTTGATTTCATGTTCCACTCCTTCCTTCCAAGTCTGAGCAGCCCTTTAACCCTGCAAAGGCTCAGTGGATGGATCTGAGCCCCCCCTCTCTGAACTCCAAGGAGCTGCACACATCCATCCCCAGGCACAAGAGAACACCCACTCACTCAACCTTCACCCAGCCACTGTCAGCCAGGACACACAGAGGGATGCTCTGCCTGAACGTGGCCTTTCCACTGCAGCAGCCAGTTAATGCTGRAAACAGGCTGGCTGGGGGCTGGGATGGGTCTGAACATCAACAAACACCTTCCTGTCTGCACTTCCCACCAGAGAGAGCAGCCAGGCCAGGGCTGCTCAGCTCCAGCTCACAGCAGAGGACCCCTGAACAGGTGGTGAGGAGGAAGAGAATATGCAAGCCTTTCCTACCTCT
>NW_026623516.1:0-44856 GCF_030028575.1 Malurus melanocephalus | reverse complement strand
AACCACAGATACCCACTGTCCACACACTCAAACCAATCATGGAACACCCAGAAACAAACCTCCAGGACAAGCCACTCCCATAATAATTGGACTCGATGATCCTTGTRAGTCCCTTCCAACTCAGAAAATTCTGTGATTCTGTGACTTGTTAAACCTAACMCCTTCCTTTCCAATCTATACAAAATGCTGGCTCTGAGAGCTGGCTCCACGTGGGGAAGAAGGGACAGGAGAAAGAAAAATTTATAGCAGTTTTTGCAGCCCAGTGAAAAAGTTCATCAGCATTTGGCAGATCATTAAGATCTTCAYAAACCCACTATGCTCCTGGCTTCCTCTGGCTTCCCCCTCCCAGCTTTGCTCGCCTCCCTTCCCTGGCACAGCCAGTGCAGAGCTGGCATGCTCTCGCTGTTAATTAAGCAACAGCAATTAGGCAACACATTTTTAAGCGGTTCTCTCACAGCAGAGCTTGGGAAAAGGCTGGCTTCAGCATTAAACCAGCAGCTGCGTACAAAGTGCCAAATCAGTGCATCAGAACGAGGGAACTTGATATGTAAACAGCCTTGTTAGTAATTACCCCAATGCCTTCCAGAGAATTGCTGCAGCTCCGCTCCATTAGAGCCTCCACTTCCTCGGGGGCTGAGCCAGCAGACAGGGATGCTGCACCAAGCAGGGGTTTGTCTGATGGCCAGACCAAAGCCCAGGACACTAAACAGGCACAACCTTGCTGAATATTCACTGTGGTACTAACAGAGCCATCCAAACCCAGTGACATGGAGTGGGGCCTCTCAGCACAGTTTTGGAGGATTTATCCACCTGCCCACAGGCTCTGCAATGATGTTTATTACAGCAGATTGCAAAGGACGAGGCTGGTTTTGCTGAATTCAGAGACTGCTGCTCCCTTCTCAGAAACTCCTCGGGAGGGTCCCAGCAGATAACAGGGATGGGGAGGATTCCATCACATGGACAGGGAATTGGACCCAGCTTTGCTCCAGCAGGAACTAGGGGGTTCATGTGATCCACGTGGTGCTGCAAACATGTTCCAAGGACCCTGAGAAAAACCCTGAGCAGCTCTCCCACAGACAGCATTGAGCAGCTGCAGAGTAAGCAGTGCCTGGAGGATGGGGTGCGAGGCGCCAGGGCTCCGGGAAGCAGCCACACGGAACAGCTCTGTCTGTGCCTCCTCTGCCTCCTCTCCTGCCTTTCACTGGGACATTAGATCAACTCCATCAAGCTATGTGCTCACAGAAGCCTCAAGCAAAATTTAAAAAGATTTCCTGGTTTGTTTGTTTTTTTTTTTTGGTTTTTTTTTTTTTTTATTCCTGCTCTGTTCCAATAAACAGGCAAAGGTTGCCAAGGACACCCAGTAAATCACACACATGCTCCACTCCTCTCAGCTGAATATTTACAAATTTTCCAAAGTGCTGAACCTTTTCAAGCCATTCAGCTTCTGCTTTCATCTGTAATATCTATCTCGGTGCTTCTGAGATTTTCCTGCAGCTATCCTAAATTAACAAGGATCGGAAACCAGGCTTCATCTGTAACCCTGGAGGTTAATCACATCATTTTGCTCCAACATGCCAAACAGACAAGACGAAAACAAACATAGGAAGTTTCCCAAAGGAATATGAGTGAAGAGGCCTCTCCCAAAGGAAAGCAAAAGCCCTAAAGTAAGAAGGATGATTTAAAGTAGTTATTTCTATCTGTGTGGATGGCTGTAACACATGCAATACCTGGGCGCTAGCAAGACACCCCAAGCTATGCAGGTTTTCTGTCTATTTCCAGAGGGGATAAAAACATTCCTTACTATTTTGTGAGAGTGCCAGCACAAAAATCCTGCACTCAAATTTAAGTGGTTTTGCATATATGAGGGGAGTTTGGCAGCCCCAGGACAGGCACAAGCAGTTTCTCCCCACTCCAGCCCACAGCACCCACGTTATTCTGTGAGTAGGAAGGAATCCCAGTCCAGAAAACAGGGAGATCTTTACAGCCTGAAACCACTGTGAACACCAAATAGCAAATTCCAGATTAATTCTCCACCTCACAGGATAGCCCGAATTTGGGGGGACCTGCCTCATCTCTGAGAAGACAGCATGCAGAATCCCAGCTATCCAGGGATGGTGGGATGTGCCYACAACCTGCATTTCAAGGATGCAGAACCAGAAAGGTGAAGGCAAAGCCACATCTCCAGCTAATGAGTGGCTGGTTCTGCCCCTGCTACTTGTGCTGCCCAAAACATTCAAGGGAGGTGTCAAAAGGTCAAGTAAAGACAAAAATACAGTCACCAACCAAGGGGCTGGAGGACCAAGCATGTTAAAAAAAGTGACAGTGATCTGAAGGGACAGCACACAGCTGGAAAGTTGAGCTTTCTTGCTCCTGCCAAGGCAGAAGAAAATCCAGTGCCCCTTGGCAGCTTCTGAAAGAATCTCTTTACTTAATGCCCCCATTTCCATCTACAYGTGGCCAGTGGGGACAAGTGGCTGTGTCACCACTCATGGCCCATCTCAAGGACTCAGATCTCAATCCCCACAAGCACTCCTCTGGCTCTCAGTGCAAGAGAGGAAACCATGGTCCAGGTAAAAGCGGACTATGGATTTAAATTCCATGTTTGCAAGCTGTGTTTTGTCAGCATTTAAAAATAACCAAACATAAAGAAGTATCATGAAAGCTTTTCCAGGGACCTCACTTTCAGGTCAATATTCAACCCTCAAAGTACCATCTCTCATTTCTAATTCATGTACTGCTTCATTGCCTTTAACAGCCCTTGTCCCCAAATCTGCACTCTCCTGCCTAAAGCATTAATTTCCATTACCTCAAGAGGTATCAAATTCCAAATTTTTGCTGCAGCTTCAGGTTTTCACACTCAGSTTACAGACACCTCATTAGGCTCCCCACATCTGGTTCAGACCACAAGGTGTTCGTTCTGCGACACGCCAGGATCAGTCAACACGACTGTCTGGTTACATACAGGCTCCAAAATGTCTCATGTAGAAGAAAAAAAAAATTAAATTAAGCAGATGGCCTATGGAGCACTGAGATTTGCAGTTTTCTTCCTGGAAAACTTCTAGTAACCCCAGTTCCAAAAATAATACTAGGAATAGCYCTCCATGTGGGAAGGAAGAATTTTCTAAAAACCTTTGATCTCTGTGTTCCAGAGAAGGGAACKGACACATTAATCAGAATATATTGCTGAATGGGGTTACTCTCTCACACCACAGGGCAAAACAAAAGTGGGTATTTAAACACTGGTGTCCAGCTCCTGACAGAATTTACTGTGTTGGTTTTTTTTTTTCCTCCCCAGGGTATTTTTTCAATTAACAAAGCAGAAGTATACCAGTTCAACCCCTCCACAATCCCTGCTATCATCTCTCCCCTAAATCACTGCTCATCTCCTGCTAAAATTTTAACAGTTCACATGCAGAATTTTATGCAGGTTTGTATCTGACCTTTTTTAACGTGTATGTATTATGAAAATTTCCAAATATAATTAATTTGTCCGTGGCTACAAGCCTCATTTCAGAGGCGAGGTATTGAACTGTGAAGCACAGGCGTGCACTTGGTGAGAACTCTGGTGGTTACACTGAAGCAGTAAATCCAGGTAGTCAACACTCCAGAATAACCTTGGAGCATCCCAAAACTCTGCAGGATAAATGTCACACATACACACACCTCCCTCCCACCTAGCTTTCACTGCAATCCAGACTTTACAGGAAAAACAATTTAATTTATCAGCACTCACAGAAGTCACCTATGGAGGACACCCACACCTGTCCACTCCTCCTTCACCTGATCAGTGTGAAGGGCTCTTATGATCTAATTCCTCATTTTGAGGAGGCTTTCTTATTTTGGAAACAGCATCTTCAGGCTATCTCTGGCCCCTTCTCCCCTTCCTCCACCAGCACAGAGCAAATCCCCAGACACAGGAGCACAGTTCAGAGCTCATGTCCTCTCCCCCAATTCCCTCTGTCTGCAGAGGCCACAAGCTGACAGAATTTGTTTGGAATCCATCCCTGGACAAAACTTGAAGCATTTKATTTTCTCCACTTCTTCCACCTCCCATTCTGTAACATGAAGCAATTCTTTTTCCCCTACAAAAAACTGAAATTTGGAGCACACAACCTAAATTTCAAGGTATTTGTAATTTCTGGTCCATGCACTCTCAGCATTACCSTGCCAAGCACTATTTGCTGCTGGGAAGGCTGACAAAATGTGATCAGCCATAAACAAGTGAATTTAAACYTCATTACAGGAGGGAAAATGGAAAAGGGAAAAAAGGAAAAGGAAAAAGCAAATTATATCAAACACTTGTCACTTTTGCAGTGGTTTGGGATGATGACCCTGCTGCAGTGTCAGCTCTCTCACAGACTGGTCTGCTATTATTCAGCAGTTCGTGGCAAGTAAGAAGCCAAAGACGAGGGGAAGACGGGTTATCAGCTCTTTTTGGAGATAACACAGTGAGGGGGAAAAGGTGGAAAACCCATCTCCATTTCTCCAAAGAGAGCTTTGGCCCAAGGAGCACACATTCTGTGTGGCTTTATCCACTGACATGATTGCAACAGACACACGTGTCGAGCTGCTTACTGATGCTTACATCATCTAGGATATGAAGGGACATAGGAGAGCAGAAAAACTGCTACCCAGTTTGGATAGCTGGGATTTGGCACYGCTGCCTGACCTATATTAAGTTTCCATCCACTGGAGTACTACTTGGAGGAGATTCTTAACCACTGTTTTTGTATCCTGCACTTCTAGTTTGTAAAACAAGTTAATTCACAAAGAATCCGAGTTACCTCAGAGGAAGAGAATTATGAGAGACTTCCTCTGTCTGGATCTGATAATTCATTATCCAGCACAGGGGAATTTGACTATAAGTAAAGCACTAAGGAACCATTGTCTTCACCAGCAGTTGCAGCTTCAYGGAGCTGCTGTGGAGCTGGCTCAGACCCCTGCTATGACCTTATCCAGCTCCCAGCAAGGCAGGAGGCTCCCTGAAAGCCATCTGCTTCCAGAGCAATGCCCTGCAGTTCTGCCCCTGCTCTCTGGACCCTTCTTTATGMATCTGACAGCAGCAGCATCCAGCATCTCCCACGTCTGCTGGCGTGGAGAGCGCATGTGGCCACTGCACTGCAAACCATTGTGCAAGGGCTCAGCACCATCAACTCTCCTGCYCTGGGAACTGGAGAATCCCACTCAACAACAGGAAGCATTAAATCAGCATCTCCTCTGGAAAAACACCGCAAGGAACCACCCACGGGACTCTTCTGCTCTYGCTCTTTTGGCCCTG
The DNA here is from genome assembly GCF_030028575.1 of Malurus melanocephalus. NCBI lineage: Eukaryota > Metazoa > Chordata > Aves > Passeriformes > Maluridae > Malurus > Malurus melanocephalus. Next base: position 39,578 of record NW_026623516.1, on the reverse strand, counting down.
AAACCAACTTGCTCAGCAAACGACCCTTCTCTGGCAGGAAACGCTGCCTTTRTCCATCCCATTGTCTCCAAAACATCTGCACACGCTGTCAGCATTCTCGGATGGGCAGCAACCCCTGCTCTGTGCCTGTGACAGGAGAATGAGCCCCTCTCAGCAGGAAGAGCCCTCTCACTCTGCTCTTTAGCCCTGCATGGGGTTAACTCAGCCTTGGACCCACAAAGGCCCCACCTGCCCAGCAAATGATCTGATTTCTGCAGAAAAATCAGGGCTAGAATAACTTGAAGAATGTGGGCTGCTCTTGCAAACAGCCTATCTCACAGCAACATCAGTCTTGGCATTCCCACTGCAGGACACCAGCAGCRAGAAATGCCAAATCTGTGCTTTGGGGGAAGTGGAACCAGGTTAAACACACATCCAGCAGAGCTGGGACAGGAGCAGGAGGCAAGAGAAAGAATAACTCTGGAAGGTCTGGTCCAGGAGGAAGGACTGCAATCAGYTGGCTTTCTCAAGCTGGAATCGAAAACAGAGGGAAGCTGAAAACACTTCAGATGCAGGCTGATACATAAAAAGAAAGGTGGTGAGGAACCAGAGTATAGCCACTGGCTGAGTTTGCAGCATGCAAAAAGAATACCCAGCTTCAAGGACATTTTCCTTTGGGAATTCAGGATTCTACTCAGGAGGATTTTAAGAACACAAAAACTAAGTATCTGCCATGTACCTGTCTCAAGCAGCTGGTTGGACTATGTAAGATTTTTAAGCGCCTCTCAGTGCAGCATTAGCACGAATCCATGATCTTTGAGAATTAATTACTATTTCTCAAAGATCTTGAGCACTTTTAATTCAGAAATTTTGCCAGGACGTATTCTTTTTCCCCTTTTCTTAATGAATCACTGCAATTGCTAACTGCTTTTTGTACTGAAAATAAGCATCCTGTTTGTGCTCTGAACATGTTTTTTCTGTCCTTCCTTGAGTGCCCAGTGCTGGCCACTCTGGGGGACCTTTATTCTAACTGGATACAGCTGCTCTCTGTGTCAGTTGYGAAAAAACAAAAACCAAAAGCAAACCTCCCCCTCCCCCAATACCATTAATCATGGGTTTTCTACTGCACACAAATGTTACTGAGTAACAACAGAAATAACAAAAAGCCTGGGACAAATAGGTTTTCTCGCTAGAAAATCCAAACGTGGTTTCTGCGTTGCATGCCCATGGTCTGTTATTGCAGGGAGCTTCAAAGGAGCAGAATTGCAGGGAATAGTTTGTGGYACATCTGGTATTGGGATCAAGTTTATCTGGGAGGGATCTTAATTGAAACAGAAAATTCGTAATTAAGATTGGAATCCCTAACAACCTTCCCTACACCCAAACAGGAAATTCCAGGTAGGAAACGGTTTCTCATCCAACTGTGCCTCCTCCTGAAACCAGAAGCCAAAGGAGCCCTGTGTTGACCAGGAACCTCTGATTTTGTGCTGCCCCTTGGCACCCACTTGAACCCAATGGTACAGACATTGGAGAAGAGATGAAAAAGAGCTGCTTGACTGCTATCATGGGCATCTCTGAAATCAGAKGAGCAGAAAATCAATCTGTAGTGCAAGATCAGCGTGTCGAGGCAGGCAGGCTTGGTGCACCATTGCCTTCTCCTCAGCTGGTACCTCCAGCTTCTGCCTAATTTACTGCTCCCCCCAGGGCACTCACAGAGCTCCTGATTGTTTCCTCATGCTAGGAAACCATGCCTCCTTTCAGCTGAGGCATCTATTGCTTGGGAAGCATCAACAAGTCACTTGATGAAATTTACGTAAGCACTTGACACCTTTYAGGACAAAAATAGCCAAAGGAAACTGGGATTCATCCCAAAACGAACTAGACAATTCACATTAATCAKGGGGTGATATACCCGTCTCATTCCCAATCCTTCAGCAAGATAAATGGCAAAGAAAATAAACCRACACCCTGTAAACTTTCTTTCTGCAAGGATCCAGTCTCCATGAGGTTAGTCTGCCTTGGCTGTGAGCTGGAAAATAATAAACCAGAGTTCTGTTCTTTCTCAAGGGCCAAGACCAAGAAGCTGTGCACAACCAAGAATGAAAAAGCCTGTGACTCTCTACATTTTCCAGGCTCTGCTCCAGGCTGGTTGCTTATGACTGAAGTTGTGAAAGAAGCACAACAACTCTCTTCCTGGAAACACTTTTGGTCATGTTCACAATACAGGCATCTTCCAGCATCTTCCCCACCTGCCTTCCTGGAGCAGCACCACAGCAAGTCCCCAGGCCAGCAATGTTTCCTAACTCCAGGTGCCACAGCAGCTACCACACAGCCCAAAACAGGACAGTCAGAAAGGGTCCTGAGTCCCCAGGAATGAAGCAGGAAGCCAATCATCTCTCCAAGAAGTCAACACCAATGTTTGCTTTTGGAACTTCAGTTCCTGCATGGAAAAAAAACCAGGAAAACCTGATTGTTTCCCTGCTCTTTTCCTGAAGGATGAATTAAATCCCTCAATWYTWTTTTYAGCWGAYACCACCATGGAGGTCTKCAAGGGTGGCAAAACCTGGGAARTTTGAGATGCAGCCCACATCACATYTGGGCTKYATYGGYGTGACTCAGCARKCTGGGAGGGGGTAAGAGCAGCATCTGTGGTCACTGAGAGCCTCCTCCTCTCCTTCCAAAAATGTGCCACAAAAATGTGCAGACTCTGAGCAAGCAGTGGATTCAGAGGTGAAATAAAAATACTTTCCTTATCTAGCAGATTACAGCAAGGCTTTCTCAGCAAGGAGTGTGAAATGTCAGCGGCCGCAGGGCACAGCTTTTATGGTAAAGTGGTTTTCTGTATATCAGAGAGGGATCCAGGGGCAATGCCAGCACCCACTGACAGACATAGCAAACCTCTGCCTTGGAAACACTGGGGAAATATCAAGAGTGTGTTCTCTTGGTCTCATCCATAAATGAGTGTCCTGCACAAACAGGAGTTGTGTCCCCCTCACACCCCACCTGTGGCTTTGGTCAGGTCTAACCACAATCCCAGGGTGGCCCAGAGTGGCTGTAGTGACAGCCAGGCAGCACCTGGCATTGGAAGCTCATGGATTGACCTGACAATTCCCTCTTGCTTCCCCACACCAGTCTAGATCAGACATTCACAGTTTGCTAACAAAGAGATAATTATTGTCCTTCTGCCAACACACACAGCTCAGCCCCCACTGTGGTGGGGTGAAGCGTCCTTCCTTTTGCAGCTCCTGCGATAAAAATGTGCAAAAACCCTCCCACCTGCACAGGAGTTTGAGTGGCTGTCCCTACACCACTGAAATTAATTAAAAATTAAGAAAGGGATGGATTTCACATCATTGGAGAGACTCAGGCTGTCCAGAGCAAGGCAGAGAGAAGCCCTGTCAGTCCATTTCCCACCCTTCTGGCATACATTGCTTTTTGGTTTGCTTTTTAACATTTTCTATGGAAGACAATTTACTGGGCTCTTTTTGTCTTCTAAAGTGGGTAATTCTGACAAGACATGGTGTGATCTGGCACAAAGCCCATGATCAAACTTCTACTGCCTTTGTATCATCTCACCTTACCAGGATGGGGAGTGCCTGATGCCCAGCAGATTCTGACCACAGGCACAAAYCAAGAGCAGAGAGCTCTCATTCCTGCTTTCATTTTGCTAAACAGGCACACTCTCAATAATTTATTTACCACATCAGAGCAAGTCTCTTTGAGATGAAAGAACTCCAGAAGTTGGTACACCTGTTACTGGCTCTGAGCATTCTCGCACAGAGCACAATCACACACTGGCTCTGTGTGGATTACACATGAAAAAATCATTAGTTGGAGGAGGAAAAAAAAAGCCATAACCACCATGAAAGAGGAAAGCTGTTAGATGGTCTTTTTGTGCTTATTTGCTCAGCTAAGGTAAACTTCTTGCCTTGGACCTCCCACAGCACAGCCAGAAGTAACAGCTTTTCTTTCTCAGGACTGAGAAGTCCTCTCATCTCCTTTTCATGCTTCAACAACTTTGTTTTGGATATGAACAAATAACATCAGTCATTTCTGCCTGACTGCTTCCTTGCTGCTTAAACAACAAATAATGTGATTAATGAAATTTTGAGGGAGAAAACAGAGACTTTCCTAAACATAAAACATCAGCTAAGCACTGTGAACTTTTCYTAAATTCCCTAGAAATGAAGAGCAGCTGCCTGGCACCGATTCCCCCCAGCAGCAGAAACTGCWGCATTTGGAGCAGCTCTGGATGCTTCTGAAAATAGACATGTCCTTGTGCCAAAGAAAATAATCCCTTAATTTTATAGGTGTCTGAATATAAAAAAGGCTGAAAATTAGAGTGTCTGGGGAGACACATATAATGCATTGCCTGGTGTTTAAAAAGGTCTTTCCTTTTCCTCTCCAAGCGTCAGCAAGTGGAACTTGATTTGATTATAACTGGGAGCTTGGGGGGTTCGAATAAAAAAAACCTTTTCACTCAGTGTTCAGTTTGCCATTGATTTCAGTTGTYTGGGGTCAGGCCACTCAAAAAAATAGGGCAAAAAAGCCCTCAGCATGGGTGGCTGCTGGCAGACGTTTGCCTCAAATTTTTAACAGGATATTTTAGGCTCTCTGCATAGCAGTGGCATACACTGTCACTGTCTCCTTGGGTGAAACCAGATGAGATGAAAAATCAGCAAAAAATTACATTTTGGGGTAACTCTTGTGATCTATGTCACAAGTCAGGCTGGAAGCAATCTGGATGGGYCCAGCAGTGAAAGTGGGAAGGGGATATTTGTGCTGAGGAGGACTTRCATCATCCTGGGGAGAGCTGAAATTCCTCTGCCAGGAACACTGCACCTAAGAGAAGGAGCCATCCAGAAATCCTGTGACTGCTCACATCACAATGCCCTGCTAACCCAGTGGTGAGTGAGTGACTCAATACACAAAGCTCTGGAACAAATTTTAGAGAGAAAGTAGGGAAAAGTCTCACCAGAGCACATCACAAAACTCTGGAGTTATTTAAAGCACAGAAAATACCAAGAATGGCCCATGAAACAGCAGCTGTTTGGGACTGGTCTGTTATAAACCACTCTAAAGAAAGCACTGAATATCCTAACTATGTTGAAAATTATACAGGTCACCTTCCATATTTAGTACAGAGTGGCACAGACAGCCAGGGGACAGGACATATCCCTACATCTTTAGCATGATGCCACCCAGATCCTACACAGTCCTGGCCTTTTCCCGTTATTTCAACTACAATGGGCTGTGCTCTGCATTCAAGGAAAAAAGGGGGGYGGGGGAATGAATCCAGACCTTTGTGGGGAAGGTTTCAGTGAAAAGTCTGGCTGCTTTTCTGTGGTTACTGAGGTAATGAAACTTCAACGGGGGCTTACACAATGTCAGAGTGGAAGAAATGCAAAGCATCTACGAGAAGGGTTTTAAGTTACTCAAAAGGCTTACTGATAGGATTTCAGAGCCAGCTACTCTGTTTGGACACCAATGTGCAAGGGAACACGTCTTTCCAAACCACATGCAGCCAGGCTATTCATACTCCAGCCCTGTCCCAGCCATTCATGAGCAGGAGTGTGAAGCAGCGGGGCAAATCAAATAAATGACCTCATTCCTCCAGGGATATGAGCAAATGTGAACAAGGCAGCAAACAGTTACAAAGTCAGGGTGCCATAATTTTTGCCAAGTTTTCCTCTATTGGGGAACTATGAGAGATTCAAGGAATACAGCTGTTACRCTCGTTCCTAAAGCTCTGAACCCTTGAGTGCACACGAGTGTGCAAGCACAAGGAAGATCCCAAATTTACAAGGCTCCCTGCCCAGCTCTGTGGAAGGTATCACACAGCAGTTTAGCACACCAACACTTCTGCAATTGGATGCAAAGATATCTGGGGTAAAGCAGAGTTTAGGGTGCTGCATCCCATGCCAGGGAAGTGTATCCCTTTTGCTAAAGCAAAGGCCAAAATCTCTTGCAAATCCTCACTTTGTGGTAGAAAATGTGTTTATGGAGAGGSTAAGACACCCCCAGCTGCTAACCTGGGACCCATCAAAGCACCAGTCAGCTCCATTGTCAATTTTCTTCTGCAGCAATCCATGTCTCTGTAGTTCAGAAAAGAAATGTGTCTGTGCTTGCTGCTGAAGACCAATGTTCTATTGTATATATGAAATATTCTAGTGTGATCTAGGAAAAGAAAAATAACAAATTTTGGGCATGTTTCAGTGATGTGAAAAGCCAATGCACACTGCCTGAGGATAACCCTGGATAAACCTCTGCCTACCTGGCCTGGAGGATGAGTCCCCCCTGAGGAAGGACCAAATCCCCTGTGAGCAGGGCTGGCTTTGCCTGATCCCTGGCACACAAGCTTTAGGGAGTGCAAGCAGAGCCACATGGCCTTCAAAACCTTCCAAAGTGACAATCTGAATGACAGCTGCTGGCTTTGTGCAGGGTTGGGACCCCGTGAACAATCACCATCTGCCCCCTCCTCCCAGCCACAGTGAGCCTGSCAGGCTGCTTCAGTCCCAGCATGARCTCTTGCTCCAGTTTTCTGCAGGAAGAAATTCAAATTCAACCTTTTGGCAAGTTCCTCCTTTCACAACAAACCAAAACCATCACTACTCATCCTCCTCAAATCTTGGTACAGGCAAATGCCCCTCAAAATGACAGCATCTCCATGAATTCCTCCTTCAGTTTGGTACAGGAGTCTGCCAAACACATTTGACGCTGTGACTTCTTTCCCTCAATCCTTCTTCTGTTTCTTTCCCTTGCCCCACTTTTCTTGCTTACACTTCCCTTTYGACTCTCCCATGGGTGGAAGACAAACTGAAATATGCTCCAGAGCTGAAATTTCAGTTCACCTCATGGATTTGAAATCAAGCAGARTATCAACTTTCCAAAGCAAATCTCAGTGGATGTTGAAATAATTATTTTTCCAGCAATGATTTTTTTTTTGTTTGTTTGTTTAAAGTAAAGCAATATGAAAAACAGATAAAGTCTTGCTGCAAAGGGAAAGTCCCTCTCAGCAACTTGGTGTTGAGACAGGACAAGCTGTCAGCCCTGCTGAGCCCCATGRCTGATGGGTCTGACTCTCCTTGGAGCAGCTCATGCTGATTGAAAGGGTTTTGCTGGTGAGGTTCACCAGAAAGAAACAGGGATGTGTACAGAGCAGATTCCCAGGGTAATTTATGGTGAGCTCTTGAACAGGATTTATGGCACTGGGTAGTGGTGTGACAGRGGGATGGGACTGGCTGTAGGACACTGAGGATCCCCATTTCACCCCTCATCCTCAGCCAGATGTGTCCTGCTCTGTGAAATGAAAGCTGCTGACCCTCACAAGGCAGCTGGCCTTCCACACTCAGTCCAGGTCCCAACCAGAAAATATCAGTAATTCAGGAACCACTCCAAAGAAAACCCTTGAGTCACATTTCCTACRATGATCCTATCAGGCTTTGAAGGCCCAAAACAAGGAGAACCATTATTAGGCAGCCTGGCAATGATTTAGGACTCCCACTCATCTGAAATGCTCAATTTCCCCCAGATCCCTGGRATATTATCAGGTTTTGAGGGCCCTTTAAACAGCAGCAGCAGCAGCTCAAGGAAAAACATCTGGAATAAGACATATTGAAGGTCCCAAAATAAAAAAGATCTCTGCAAAGGTACTAAGGAACACCTGACTGCAAAAGTGTGCTGTATAGTATGCAGACAGTGCACTGCTGCCTGTGAAGGAGCTTTAACAAAGGGCCGTGCTGGAGACATCCTTGTCTCCTCTTCCACACTCAGGACAGCTGTGACAGTCAATTGTCACTGCTCTCCTCCGAGGGGATTCAGGCTCTGCTAATAAGCCAGCCAGCACTACTGACTCGGAGCAAACTGCTCCATAATTGGCSTTTTGCAGCACGGGACATCTTTAATTAATCTGCCACTGTTTGTGTGTGCTGTTCCTGCCGGAGCTCACCCACAGAGCACGGACACCACGCAGYGCATCTGACATCACACATTTGGGGRYCCTACAATGCCTGCTGTGTAATTAGTGCACATCAAACTCATTCTGCAGATGGGCAATCAGGGCATGGCGTGCTGGGCTGGAGCAGACCCAGCCATGGCTGTCCTGCCTCCCGGGCTGTTGGCGGTGTCTGGGTCACACGCTCCCAAATCAAACATGGGATGATGGGGCGGCTGCGATGTCTGAGCCTGAGGTCTGCCAGACCTCATGGGAGCACTGTGCAGAATGAAAACGCAGCAGGCTGGATCCGACACACACAGCTGTGCTTTAGTAAGTCATCAGGCATCAACCTGAGTCATTGGAACAGATGTAAGTAAGCCCATAGCAAGCACAGGCACCRCTTGAGATATTTTTCTTTCTGCAGGAGCTGCATCGTGCTCCCTTCCATTTATCCTAACAGCCTCCACCTCAGTGCTTTCAGATTAAAGGGCACATTTTACACAGTTTTATTGCTAACACCAGCAGATCTCAAATCCAGACACCTGTGAGGACTCTGCTAAATCCATCACCAGCTTACAGTGCAGTCCATCACAGAGCAGTTGTCCTCAGCACGGACCAAGATCAAAGTGTGTGACTCAGAAGGCTTCAAACCCTGCTATTTTCAGCAGCCTTTGGTACATATCTCTGCCTGAAATTCCCCAGCACTGAMATCCTTCTGTTGTCACCCGTCACTGGTGGGACAAAGTCTCTGACTGCACTCAGCAGCATCCTGGCTCTGAAACAAGAGATAGCCRAGTGCTGCTTTTTGGCTCATAATGCTAAGCAAAAGCAGATCYCGTTCTCTGTGCTCACAACTGCCAAAGCACTAAGTGTAGATAAGAGCAGARGGCCAAGCTTGCTGGCACATAAAAGGGAGAGTACAGCACAGCCAAAATTCTACTGTGGTTTTGCAGCAGGGGAATCTACAAGGACAACCTCCAAAAATACCTGATGATCCTCCTGACACAGCAGAAACACTGTGAAAAGAAAAGCAGATTCTCCCTACTATCTTTACCTTTGCAACCCTAGGACTAGAGAACAGAGCAAATTTAAATATGGATTATCTCTCAGCTGTCTGGGCTTAGCTCTTCTCCCTCACCAGCWGAGAATAACTTCCAAAGCTGTCATTAAGTGGTTTAAATAAGATGGGCAGTAAAGGGGTTCACATAATGCCCTATTGATCCAGCTGTACCACTGACCACTGACAGCCACACCAGCATTCTTTCACTTGGCACAGCAATCCTGATCACTTCCCAAACACAATCCTTTCTAGGTGTGAGTCCATTCTTACCCCAGTGAAATAATCCCTCACTTGGGGGTTAAGCACTGCTGGCTCTCACGCCCGAGCACTCTCTCCCATCTCAGGTGTGCAGCACAAACACCAGGAGGGCTTTCCTGTCCATCTCCCCAGCTCCACGCACATCTGTGCACCTGAGACAACCTGTGACACACACCTAGAGCATGCAAGAGCTCAGCTGCCAGCCCTACTTAGCAGGACTTTGTTGTTCAGCACAGATTGTGGTATCACAGCAACCCCAAAGAGCAGCACAGAAAATCCCAAAAGGCCTGGAACCCTTCCTGAGCAGGGCTCCACCACTTGGGAGCTGAACTGTAACATCCACATGTGAAACAGCAGCAAAGGAACAGCAATGTAAACAGTAAGCCTGAAACATGCAAACCTTCCCTATCTAATACTCCTCAAAAGCATCATGAAGGGCAGTATGCTTCTTGTACTGTGCTCTTCAAGATAGCTGAGTGCACTGATTGCTGGCAATTCAGTGACAGCTTTTAGTGCTGTAACTTTCAAAGAAAAAGTCCAGACAAACTGTTACTCAGTGCTCTCTACCTGGTCTGGTTTGATTCAAAAAAAAATCAGAGGCTAAAAATGGCTTATTTAGCAGTCTATCATCCAGCCAGATTTCACAGCAAGGATACAAAAATATATTTGGAAACCAGAAGCACACTGATTATAGAAACAGTGATTTGGAGTTAAAAACACCACTGTGGGAAGCCTCGTGTTACAGTGCAGAAGTCATTTTCTAGGGACTGTTTTGGTGAACAACCCAAACAATAATCACTCTGGAATGAGTCTCCCAGGATGGAAAACTCTATTTTGTTAAACTCAKATCTGAGTTTGGCAACATTCAAAGAATCATAGCCTGGTCCAAATCCCAGAGCTTCAGCTGTCACACTGGAGAGCCCAGCTGCCAAAACTGAAACTGTCCTGCACATCTCAGGCCGTTGGGGAGCTACAAGCCTTGTCCTCTACACAGCAGTGCCTGCAGAGCTGCCTCCTCTCTCAGTGCTCATTGCAGCCTTCCCAGCATCCAGACACAAACCACTGATGTCCCAGCTTGTGCTTTTGTTACACCCAAGTCATTGGGGCTACAGCAATGCGACCTTAATCCAGCACTGAAGCACTGAGTGTGTGTAGGATCTGCCCCTCTGCATCACCAAAAGCCTCTCCCAAATCAGTGTGAGTCCCCTCTACACAAACAGCCTTTCCTCACCCACCTCTGGAGCYCAGTGCATCTCACAGCTCTTGGTCACAGCCTGCAAACACATCTCCACCATCAGTGCTGCCCACAGGWGACAAAACTCATTCCCAGTCCCTGCAACACAGAGACCAGCAGCCCCATAAATAAGAAAAACAGGGGTAAGACAAAACAGATTTTCCTTCCTTTCACTAAAATATTTTGCTTTATCACAGATCCCTTGGATGAGGCTGGCAGCCCTGGATGGGGAAGTGTTTTCCAGCAGCAGAACAGTGTGACATATCACAAGTCAATGCTCTTCCTTCCAGACTATTTCAATGAAACTTTGCAGGTTCTCATCTGCTTCCAAAGAAACAGAGTAACTCRGGTCACAGATGCCCCAAAATATACACATATGTAAACCTCAGAACAAGCAGTGTCTTAGCAAAAACCACTTTAAAAGCAGCTTTCTGAGCAAAGGAACCAACAGACYGTGCTTCAGTCCCTGGGCAGTCACAGCAACACCTTCAGCAAATATTTTGAAGGATATTTTCCAAGCTCTTTCTTTCTGTTCCACACTGGGAAGGAATATGGCTGGCTCCATCTTCAAAAGAAGTTGCACCCACAGCCCTGGGCTGTGAACTGCAGCACATCTCCCCACTGCACCCTCGGGAGTCCAGCCCTGACCTCAGACAGCCGTGGGTTTAGGCACTGCTCTACCTGCAGTCCTTTAAGGCAGGATTTGCCCACCTTTTTTTTTCCTGGCAGAAAGGACACAGCACAGGCTCTTCTTTCTGCAGGGACATGATGTGAGATCAAGGCTGCCACTGCAGCTGCTTTGGAAAACATGGTGAGAAGCAGCATGTCAGTGTCTAACACACATTTTTTGTGATTTTTCAGATTTTTGTTTTACTCAGGTACACCAGGTACATTCTGGTGGTRCAGACAGTCCATTTCTGACAATGTCCATTTTCTTCTTCACAAAATTTCTGCAACCTCCCAGATGTTCCCATGACCTTTAATAAAACCTTCAGAGCTGCAAACACAGAATTTCTCCTGCCCATGGCTTACCCACATTTAAAATCTGCTGGCTGCTCTGTGCCCCTGGTGCTGGTGACATTCTCCTGAGCAGCCTGYCTGCAAACTCTGCCTGACCTGAGAACCAGGATTAGGGCAGGGAGCAGCGGATGGTGGTCACTGCCACCAGGCCATCTCTCAATGGCCAGCCTGTCACCTCTGTGCTGCGAGGGGACACGTTCCCTGTCACGACAGCAGGGCTGGAGTGCTGTCTCACACCCTATCTGCTTCCCATCCCAGCATGAGCACAGACTCAGCCTTTCATCCAATCCTGAAAGAACGTGTTTTTCTTTTTTTTTTTTTTTTTTTTTAACAAGAAGCTACAAGTGAGTATTTGGCCTTCACAACTGATGGGCTGCAGCCAAACCCTGCCATATGTTCCAGTTAATACATGTGGGCTTTGCTTCTCATCCAAGAAAGAAAAAAAAAGGACATTTATGAGTTGGGATTCAGCAGGATCATGTGGGAAGGAAGGGGTGGGGAAGCARTGCTATTTTGGTTGCTGTAATTATTTGGTGGCCAAATCCCTGACCCTTGAGGTCAGCCCTGTTTAACTGACCAGTTGTCATGGAAAGGAGAAGGTTGGGARGTGCAGGCTGATGAGGAACAGCTCTTTGCTGCCTGAACCCACCCACAGAGAGACCCCCTGYCTTCATTAGTCATCACCAGCTCATGGCCAAGAAATAAAAATGTCAATACCTTATTGCTGATCCATTGGCTGGAAACAAAAGCACCCAGGGAAGTTCACGCCCTCCTTCCTGCCATCCATTACTGCTGAAAAAGCACAGGCCAAGTCCTGATCTCAGCTTCCCCAGTGCTAAGRCACAGAAACTCCATGGGTCACTGCGGGTTCAGATGGATTTATCCAAACTCAGCCTGGCCCCAGTCCAGCCTGCACACATGGAAATGTGCCCCGTGCACAGCGCAGGGGTTCCCACTCCTTGGGAACAAACCCAATCACAGTGACTAATTCATACCACCTCCAAAGGAAAAAAAAACAAGACAAACAACCCCTCAGCTCCTTGCTCCAGACATCCAGCAGTGCTTTGAGCCCAGAACCCTGCTAGCAAGGCTCCAGCAGTGCTCAGGATGTTGGCAGCAATGGTTCAGCTACTGACACGATGGTTTCTCACCACTGCCCGTGCCATCCAGGATGAAGTCACCAGCTCTACAAGGAAACGGGAATAATCCTTGTTGAAACCTCAGTCACAACCAGAGAGCACTGGGCACAYGTTTGCTTAGCAGGGCTCAATCTCATTGCTCATTCACATGCAGTTCATCATCAGCTGCCGTTTGTTATTGCTGTGGCCAAGGACAACAGAAGGGCTCTGCAGAAGCCAGAGCAGAGCTCTGGGACGTATGGATGAGATTTAACAGGCAGCACAAAAAGCCACTTAACAAAWCCCAGCACAGCGAGGAGCATGGACGGGGCGGCTCAGCAGCAAAGGCTCTGCCAAGGAGCAGCCAGCAGGGCAAGGTGCAAAAACCAGGAGAAACTGAGGAGATGTGAGAACAGGGAAGGGGCAGGCTCCTTGCTCACATCCCAGCAGCAAGACTCTGGGCTCTCCTGCATTGTTATGGTGCTCAGCTTTGTTCCTGTTGGGATATTAACCTAGCTCGTGCACTGGGAGCCCTTTAGATTAAAAAATTGGATGAAACCCTTGTGAGTCACACCTGTCTCATCCATCATCCAAGCCTCATCACCAGGGATTGCCAAGGAATAAGGAGCAATCCACGCTTAYCTTATTTTCTCCAAAAGACTGAGAAATATTGCAGGCTGGGACYCACTGCAAGTGTATTTTGAAGGCCAGGCTGAGGTGAGAAAGAGGAATTTGGCAAGACAAAAAGACCAGCCCTGGCTATCAAAAGGATGATTACTAGGCTGTTTGAAACGAGCTTGAAATGCCTAAGACCAGTTTGTGTTTCCTGGATGTGTCCTGATTTGCAGGATAGAGCTGTGCTAATTTTACCAGTTGAAATGATGTGGCAAACTGCAAACACCTTACTTTTGCTTTTGGATTTGCTCTATTTAAAAAAAAAAAAAAAAAAAAAAAAACAAAAACCACAAACAGAAAAATCCAACAAAACAAACACTAGAAAAACAAACAAACAAAAAATCCCAAAGCGGAAAGCCACTCCAACCAGCTAGTCTAATTTTTAGTATAACACCAGCCTGCTGTCAAATCCAAAAAGTCAAGACTGAATCTCTTGTGAAGACAGTGAGACACCTTCAAGCACAAAGACGTGCCTAGTCTGCATTTGCTGGCAGCAGATTTGATCCACTGTGTCACCTCTTTCCCTCTCCAACAATAYTTTCAACTCAAAACATTTTAGAAACATTTTCATTTGAAATGGTCAGCAAGAACAGRAGCAAGGGCAGTTGAGTCAATGTCCTGGCCTTAGGGCAGGACTAAATATCCTGCTCTAAACCCACGACACTGACCCAACCATCAAAACTCAGAGTTTTCCATCCCCATAAACTGMGTTTATTTTTGTCCTAAATAATTTTAACTTTCTGAGCACTAACATTTACCCTCTGCTGAGGAGTAGGAATGCTTTCTCAGAAAATCTAAATAAAGAGAYGTTCCAAGAGATTAATTCTGGGATCTGTTTATTTATCCAGCATCTGAGTACTACCAATTCTCAAGATCGAAGATAAATAAACACCAGTAATAGTAAAAATCCAAATAATAATGATTATCTGACAGTTTTACTATAGGTCTTTGCCTGGGATGTCATATAAATCCTACAAAAACAAGATCAACTGCACAGGCAGACCTCGCAGGACAGGTGGTGGCTGTGGTGAGAAATARCTGCTGCCATGAACATTTTAATGTAAGGGGTTTTACACATTATTCTGCGTCATCACACATTAAATGCTGCAAGTGAAACCATATTTCCCCCAAAAGCTGCGGCTCACCCCAGTACAGGACCCCGTTATCTGCTCAGGTCCATGCAGCATTGAGRCACAAAGGAAAATGGAGCAAAATGYTCATGGAAAACAGCAGTCCTTAAGGGAAGCAAACCAAATTCCCCATGCAACTACATAGGTGTGAATCCAGAATTACTCCACTAGGTGAGTGATCCCGATGTKTGCCATGGGGACAAAAGTCTCTGGCCCTGTGGAACACACAGAGGTGGGCAGCAGTGAGAAGTTACTCAARGTGGAAGGGAATTTGGTGGAGGTGTCTCACCAACCATCCCAAGCGTGGCTGCTGGAGAGACATCAGCACTGGCAAGGACAGAACATGAGCCTGGAGTGGTTAAAGGCCAAGCTGACATACACAACTCTCCCCCCTTGGGTCTGGATCCTCATAAACAGGGAGTTTTCAAAGGCAAAACTGGAGTCACGCAATAATCTGCATCGCAAGCATTCCTGAAGTTTGGGCTCTCCCTCTGTCTCTTTTGTTCCTTTCCTGTGGACTTTTATCAAGTGATTGTTGTGTCTGTGTTGCATTTCAGACTGCCCCGTCTGCTGCAGTGTGGAAGACCCAGCAGTGAAGAGAAAAGTGCAAGTTCTCCCCAAACAAGACCTTTCTTTTTTTTTTTTTTTTTTTAAAAAAACCTTCAAAGAACAAATAAACAGCCCCTCCTACAACATGGAAAACCTAAACATTATTGTTCTGTGCTTGCAGCACATGAAGTTATGATGGCAGAAGAACTGCAGAACATCTCAGAATGGAAAGGGGGAACTCAAGACAAAGACAGAATAAGCCAGATATGSTCTTGCCCCTTTTTGCTCCACCTACAATCTGGCATGACTAAGAGAGAAGCAATGTCCAGCATGCTGGGGACTTGTTTTATTTATTRTTTTAAACCCAAGCACAGACTRAAAGGCTTTTTCTCATCCAGATCCAAGGCTGGTGGTTACACACCGCATGCGTACGATTCCTGCCATGCTTCTCCGATGTGCAACGGGACATTCATGCAAGTGGGAAGACGAGATCACTGCAATTCAGTATTTACAGAGTGGGAGGAAAYGCTCAGCAACAGCACATCAACATGGAGGGAACATTAAAATAGACTATAGCCAYCTACCCAGGCCAGGGAGTGCTGTGGCTGGGAACAGGATGAGACAAAGGAAACATCTCAAGGGGAGGGTTAGTKGGGTAGAAGAGAAACTAGACCTGGTTTTGCAGTTGACACAGGGATCAGCTTTTTCAGGTAACTTGTTGTTTTTGGACCAAGCTGACTTGCAGGARTTAGAGGGGGCTGGAAGTAATGCCYTGTCAYAGGGTTCAGGGCAGACCATSCAGGGCAAGATCCAACACRGCCCCTGAGCCAGCAGCAAACACTGTCACGGTGTACATTGTGTACATTTCCTCCTCCACTCACTCTCAGAGCTAGGAAAACTCCAGAAAGCGGGGTTAGGAACATCATGGCCTGCAGGCTAGGTTTTTACAGAAACAAGATGACTAAAGCAGCAGAGCAAGGAGGACATGACTAATAAAATATTTAAGAGGGTAAAGAGATCCCACCACACCCACCTGCCAAGCCTAGAGGGTATTTCTCTGACAAAGACCAAGCAGCCAGCACACAGCAGAGACCCACCAGCATTTGGCAAACTGTCCTCCTGCACGTAGGGCATGAAAGCAGAAATTCACCAAAGGGCCTTTTCTCTGTGGACTGGAGGGCCCACTGTATGCAGTGCAAGAGTTAAATCCCCTGTTCTCATCTCTGTTTCCACACCTTCTCAAACCCACCCCACTCTAACTGCCTCAGCTAGCTGTACCCAATATATTTCTAAATCACCTGAAAACATCAGCTATCCTAGAAAAGGAGGAGTCTTCCTGCTTAAATACACATTCAGAAGCTGCAAAGGCTKGCAGACACATTCAGACTTGGGCTGCTTGTTCAATTTGTCTACAATCTCTGCAGAGTCTGCAGTCAACCTCAGCAACCTGATTCAGAGCCTGACAAAAACCTTCAGCTGAATTGACCACAAGCTGTCCCACTCCTGCAGTGTACCACAATCACCCCTCACACCATGCCAGAGTCACCAAAACACTCAGATCACATCTGTGAAATAGAAAAGTGGTCTTCAGAAGACCACTTTTTCTACTTCAGAAAAGTACAGAGAAAAACACAAACTAGAAATAATTTAGGGAACTGATGGGATGATGTGGATGATCACATCAGAGACTGAAAGAACATGCTCTGATAAAGGGATAACCCTATTTTTTTGCCTAAACACATCATTACCTCCCTGCCCCTTAACAGCACTCAGTGCAGGAGTATCTTGAGCACTTGCTCAGAAGCAGAAGCAATGCAGTCCAGTGCAGCTGCTGCTATCATGCAGTATAAAAAAGTCCCAAAAAAACAAAAAAAGAGAAGCAAAAAATCCAAAACCTTCCAATTTTAGCACCAGTTTTCCATCAACTCCCTGCAGGGTCTCATTCACCTCATCACAATTGGGCCAGGCTGTGCTGGTGTTTGCCCTGCAGGGAGAGACCAGAGGCACACACAGTGCTGGCCAGCGTTTGGCTGTGCATCTGTCCAGCAGGACTGAAAGCCTTTGCTTTTCCTACCCCACAGGAGTGTTGCAAGGATTACTTCATGTATATTCAGCACCATTTTTCAAAGTACGGCACAAGAGCCAAACCCTTCGATTTTTTTTTCATCTGTTCCTTGCTCTGTCACTCCCTCCTGACRGGATGTGTTTCTCCCCTCCTGAGAAACAAACAAGCACGAGGTCAGCAAGAGTGGGAAGTGGGAAGCACATTCCAGGCTGTTCCTCTTCTCTCAAACCACAAATGGCACCAAACCYTGCCATCCTCCCAGTGCTTTGTACCAGTGCCCAGCATCCTGGCCTCGCCGTGCAGCCCAGGGAGGAGCTGGACAGGGGACACTGCAGGGTGTTTAACCTCATCTCATTTCCTTTTCGGCTTCAAGGAGAAAAACACGAGGGTGAAATGGCCACCCCCAGAGCTGTGTGTGCACCCACAGCAAGGCAGGGGGGTTCTGCACAAACCCCGATCCGCAGCTCCCCTTTCCACACAAAATCCTGAGCAGATGCTGCAGCCAGAGTCAACCCCGAAGGTGCAGAGATGATGCAGCCCAGCCCTCAGGGAACATGGCAAAGGCTTGGCACCGAGCCTTGGCACGAGGGGATGGTTCACATCCGAGTGTATGTAAGGGTTAGACATCAGGCAAGTGTTCGGTGCAAGTGCAGGCAAATCCCATGCGGGGCATTTTCTCCTGTGCACAGACTTGTTGAGCCACAGCAAAAGGGCAATGCTGGCAGCAGAGCKCAGGTACAGGCAGCAGCCAGCTGAGGATGTGGACAAATCACTGTGGGGTGCTCTGTGGGACAGAGAGCCTCAGAAGGGTTAAAAAAAGGTATTAAAAAGGTATTAAAAACACGAGCAAGTCTGGTCAAAGAGCTCCATTGCCCGACACCCAGACAGTCGTGCAGTTAATGAGAACATCCACTGTTCCATCACAGAGCAGTGAAATCAGTGTCAGCATGAACACAAAATCCCCAGATGTTGCAAAAGCAAATTAAGATGAGTCACACACAAAATAAATTTTAAAAGGGCTGTTTTCAACACATTGCTTTGATAAGCCTAGAATGCTATTTTAAATAAGGAAAATAACCTCAGTCTCAGTAGAAGCATACATGCAAGAAGACCCCAYACCCCAAAATCTTCTGGGGTTTTATGTATCAATTTTACTGAAGCGGGAGACAAAAACCCTATTGCTTACTTTAGAGGAAAGTCTTTCAGTGAGTTTGACATCAGTGAGTCTGGAAAGGTCTTTGAAATCGGGAAAAGAAATCTCTTAATTTTTTAGCATGACAAATTTTGCGTCATTTCCCACAGATGCTGACGCCACATAGAGCATCTTTCACAGTAAGGACCRCCAGCTGCACTTGCATTGCACACAAGCCAAATTACAGTTCCAGTTCACTCCCAGGATTTCTTTCAGGAACTCTAGGCATCACATGGCCACTAGATTTAAACCAATGAAGTCTCCAGCTGGAAATGGATTTCAGCAGAATCACCCTCCCTSTGCTCTGTTTTGCAGATCTTCACCTACTAAGTTGCCCAAAGGCAACTAAATAGCAACTAAAAGGTTACGAATGGGCTCAAATAAAGCGGAAATCCAGAAGGAGATGTTCCAGAAGTGCTTTAAACATTCAGCTTGTCATGAAACAAAATTCCCACAGTTTCTGTCCTTACCAGTCATGAACAGGAATTACTATAGGTAGCTGGCTTGACAGAATACAAGTCTTGAATGAATAAGAAAAAGACTTAACTATCCTGGTGTGGATTGGTGGAAGGGTTGTTTGGTTTTTTTTCTCTTTTTTTTTTTTTCCTTCTTTTTGGCAAGGAAGTTCAAAGAGTGACACCATTTTTCTCAGGAAAGTGAACAGTTATAAGGCAGAAGTTACTGGGATAAGGGGATGATGCTCAGCATGTCAGCAGCTGCCAAATACCGACTGCACAGTGCTACTTCACAAAAATACCACAAAGTATTTCACATCACATCAGGGTAATGACCATCAGATCCCCAGAATTTGGCTTATGTACCTCCCAGCTTCACGCACCATCCCAGCTCCTGAATCACGGAATCAATTCAGTTTGTCTGAAGGGGTAACACCTCTGGCAGAGGGAATTGGGGAGTGACTGACAGATTTCTGGGGGCTTTTCTCCGCAACCTGAAGGCAGATAATTTTCAGGATTAACTATGTTACACTAAAAGACAAACACCCTTCCCCAAAACAAACAGCAAAACCACACAAAACAAAACAGGAAAAGCACAGGTGAGCYAAAGCTGGAGAGAATCCATCCAGGATTGCCATCCAGGATTCTCTCCCTGGAACTGGCCATGACCACTGGACCAGCACACGTTGGGAGGGACCATACCCGGAGAGCTTGAGAGAGATGGCAAAGGGGGCACACCTGGAACGCTCGGGAGTGTGGAAGCACGGATAACCCTTTGCAGAGGGCGGTGAGGAGGGCCGGGCAGGGCCGGGCGGTGCCTACCTGGATGTAGGCKCGCTGCAGGTAGCTGTAGGGCACCCTGCGCTGGAAGTCTGCGCGCACCTCCTCGGCGGCGCGGTGGCGGGACACGGCYCCCAGGCGCGGCTCCTCGCAGCGCCGCACGCAGTCCGCTCGCCGCAGCACCGAGCCGAAGAACGGCAGATCCCCGCCGGCTCCCGGGCCCGGAGCCGCCAGCCGCACCTGCGCCCGGCACAGCCTCCGGCACCGCAGCCGCGCCGCCCGCAGCTCCCGCCGGCTGCGCAGAGCCCGCTCCAGGCACCGCGCCGCGCCCGCGAAATCCCCGCCGTAGTACGCCTCCACTCCGCTGGCGTAGAGCGCATCGAAGGGCTCCAGAGGGCCGCCCTCCGCCGCGCACCCGCCGCCCGCCGCGGGCAGCACCAGCAGCGGCAGCAGCAGCGGCAGCAGGGCCGCCCCGGGCCGGCTCCCCGGTGCCATGCCCCGCCACGGGGGCCGGCCGCGCTCGGAGCGGGATGCGGGGGGCTCCGGGGCTCCGCGCCGTGCGCTCCGCGCCGTGGATGGAGCTCGGTGTAGCGCCGTCCGTGCGGTGGATCCCGGCGTGSTGGGATGCGGGGTCCGCGCCGTGGAGTCCGGGGATCCGTGCGATGGAGCTCGGCAGAATGGGGCGCGGGGGTCCGTCAGTGAGAGCGCGGCTCGGAGCGGCGGCTCGGAGCTCCGGGGGCCGTGCGCGGGGCTCGGCTGCGGTGCCGGCGGGGCCGCGGCTCCATGCGCTCCCGGTCTGTGCCGCCCTCCCGCCCCGCCGGCACCTCTTAAAGGGCCCCGCCCCGCCGGCCCGGCCCCGGCTCCCCCCGCAGCGAGCTGGGGCCGCTCGGAGCATCCCCGCGGCCGCGGGGCTTTGTGAGTGACGTCGGGAAATGTAAACCGTCCCGGGGTGATGTCAGTGGCAGCAGCGGCAGCAGCCTTTCCTCCTCTTCCTGCCCTGTCCCGTCCCGCACCTCCTCTGCCGCCCCGCATCCTCACGCTGCCGTCCTTATTCGAGGGATGATTGGTTTTGTGTCCCTGCGAGGCTGTCGCTTGGAGCCGTTTTTCGCTGGCTTCTCCAGCCCCCTCACCATTCTTACCCCGGCAGCCTCCTGCCTTTGGGAATTCTGCAATAAATAATCTGGGATGGGCACAGTAAGTGGCTGGCAAAGCTTTTTCAGCTCCCAGCTGTGTGTTTGTCTCGGTTCCTCCAAGATTTCTCTCTTCCAATGCTGCAATGCCCTGCCCTGCCAAAAATGTTACTCATTTTTTTGCATGAATTTTAATGATTTCTTGTGACGAGACGCTTGGCAATGCAGTCTGGTGACACATGAAAAAAAAATATCTTAGTTGGCATTTTAAAAAATCTCAGCGTTGACCACCTGTCAACAAGAAATTTTTCATATTAACACAGTGAATTTGGCTGAAATCAACTGTTCCTGAGTGAGGGGGAATGACCAAACCCTGGATCTGGCTGGATGCTTTACAGTAAGCTGTTCTGGGATCTKCTGCTCCAAATCTGTGCGTACAGCACTGTGCTCAGAGGGGTCTCTCACAAGGCATTGTGGCCTCATTTATTTCAGACATTTCAGGAATATCACCACAGATATTGCCTATCTTCCCATAAACTGAAATAGCTGCAAATGGAAGATACTTGAAATGCATTTGGTCCAGATTTTGTTACTGCATCAAGCCAGATGTTCCTCACGGTCATGCTGAGCATCCCCCTCTGCTGCTCCAGTGACTTTGATCAAATCATGCCTTGTTTATACTGCTGTGTCCAGGATCAGAAACAGGGCTCAGCAGCCTCTCATCGGGCAAGTRATCAGATTATGGAGTCAGTTTACAACAGTTTCACATAAAGGAGGTTTTTTTGTTTTTTTTTCACATGGCTAGAGATTTACTAGAGCTCTTGGTGAAGATCTTTCCCATCTGGCAAAGATTTCATAACAATTGTCCTTGTTGCTTTCTTGCAAATTGTCATGAAATGTTTTAAAGGTTTGGGTGTCCCTCCACCCTTCCACTGCCAGGCTGGTGTGCAGGGGAGGGCATTCACAATGGGGGAGCCCAACACCCTGGAGGGATATCTGCAGTGAGAGGGGCATGTGCTGTAACTATTTGTCTGTGCAAAAAAAAAAAAAAAAAAAGGGATATCTGCAGTGAGAGGGGCATGTGCTGTAACTATTTGCCTGTGCAAAAAAAAAGGGCTGAGGTCCAGATAAAGCCTTTTGCAGATAAAAGTTTATCAGCACTCTTGGGGAGTGGAGGCGACATTACGAGAGGGCTACTTAAACCTTCTCAAGGGTCACAGAGGTGCCACTGGTGACTGCAGGAGTTCAGAGTGGGAGGGAGCTCTGCCCCAAATCACAGAGAGAAAACACTYGGCTCCCTGGGTGCAGTTTCTGAACAATGCATCTCAGATGATCTATTTGCAGGAGTGCTGTACGTAATTCCACATTGCTTCCAGGACAGCAACATCTCTGCGCTTGCAGTGATAGCAGAGGCCCTGTGTAGGAAGGAATGCAGAAAGTAGATGAGTGACTGGAGAGTGAAGAAGTCAAACAAAATATTTGATTTCACACTGCTGCATGTTCTGGTCCAGATCTTTTTTTTACATTAAAACTCCTTTTAAAACAGTGAAGAAAAGGTTCTTCACTGGGACCATGCGGCCCTATTCTGCTGCACTTCCTCCAGGGTTTTCTCTGAAGGCACCCACTCACTCTAGGACCAGACTGACACCACCCCACTCTGCAGTCTCCCTGCCTGGGGTCTTTTCTTGTTCACAAACATTTGGCYTTCCCTCACCTCGATGGTCTGCTGCTACCCTAGCAAAGATCTCAACAAGAGCTGGCACACAGGAGGCTCTTCATGCAGGGTATTTCCACATTCAGTGCAGTTGCTCAAGCAGCCACCTTTTTTAAACACAAGCACAGACTAAAAGGCTTTTTTTCTCATCACTGCCAGAGCAGCAACCAGATGGAAAGAAGTTTGCTGGTCCCTTTATTGTGGGTCTTGTTCTTGAAGAAGGTCTGGACCAAATGACATCAGCATCATAGACAAGGTGGGCTTGCCTCCATGGAGTTGGAAAGGAACTGGGTTTAGAAGCCCTGCACGTATAAAGATAGGATGATACAACTCTGAATCAGGCCCCAAGATGCCTGAGATATCCCTCATGCCTTTAATGAAAGGAATAATTCTAAAAATGTAACAACTCAGCCCGTGTTCAGATGTTGATCCTGGCCCCCGTGCAGTTGTTTTGAAAAACATTTTCCTACGTAAATARGTTCATCTGAAGCTTATTTTTTCCTTGAAAACTCTGACATGTGAGTCAAACCACTGATGATTTGGCAACAAGATAAGAGCRAAATTTAAAATGCCTTTCAAAATGGCTTTTCAACATGCACTTTACAAGCAGACCTAGGTTTCAAGACCTCTCTGTTTCATTTGTAGATGTGCTTTMATATTTAATCGTGGACAAACTTTATAATTCCAAATCAAACACAGGTGACCTCTTTAGTCACATACCTTTGTGAGAGGGAGAACTTTGAATCACATGGAAAAGTACAACATACCCTTATTGAAGGGCTTTGTTTTTTGTCTCATGAACAAAAGTGCAAGTTAATTGAATAKATCACATCCATTTGTTAATGGTTAAACTTCATGGTTTAGACCTGAATCCATACCTGAATTCCTCGCTCTACCCAAGACCTTTTTTATTCAAGTGTTTGTGAATGCCGTAAATATCAGGAAACAAATACCAAATAAAAAGATGTGCTGCAATAATAATCATGCACCATATTTTGGGACTCTCCTTCTAGRAAAAATCCATCCATCAGAGCTGTGTAAAACTAGTCTGGGTTTGGGGAGAGTGAAAGCATGAGCAACCAAGGAGGAATTTTCTCTGCAAATCATTATTCTTGTSATAGCAAGATGTGCACATTGCAACAGTGTAGGATATGGATGGAGAGAACACCAGGTGCCTGCTGGGGATGCCACTGCACCTGCCCCAGGCTGTACCTGTTGTTTCTTTGCTGGTGATTTATGATCTCCTACCCCATAGCTGTCCCACTGTATGTTTGGGCCTTCTCTGATGCATTGCTCTGCATGGGTTTTTGACAACTTGAGGTTGGCACAGGTAAATGGGTCTTTAATTTTTCTTCCTAATCATTTTGACTTTTATTTCCTTCTAGCCATATTTCTGTAGGCTCAGGACCTGGAAGCAGCTATGGCTTTCTCCCAGATACCTGATAYGATGAAATGCTGGCTGTTCTTCCACAAACTACAATCTCAAGAACTCAGAATGTCCTCTGTCCTAGCAGCCCTCTATCCTGACATTTCTCCAAATTGTGTCCATCTCATATCTTGCTGATGACAGCCTCTATTTTTTTAATGCCTTCCTCTTGACCTTACCTCTGTAGAAGCACAAAATAATTGCCAGCAAAGCTTTGCTCACAGCTCTAAGTGCATGACCCACTCATGTATCCTCACACACACTGTCAAGATCTTCTCATATCCTCTGTAGCACCCAGGAAAGTTGCCTTGGCACAGGCTTGTTCACTTCTCATTATTAATACCAGCCTTGACAGCTCATTTTTTTATTTGTCCTGGTCTGGACTGTCTCTCTGCTTCATTTTATGGGACTTACTGTACGTCTGCCTGTTTTAGAGAAGGTTTCGTGTTCTAGAATTTGCCATTGTTTCTCTACTGCAGCACAAACCAAAACTAACAATTCCCCAAAGCCATCCCTGCAACAATCCCTCCAYTGGACATGTGCTTTGGTTTGCAAGTGCTGTGTGATTCACAGAAACCCCTGTGCAGCATCTGTATAAAAACCTTAACATAAGAGCACAGACAAATACAACACGAGGTTTGCTGTTGGCACTCAGCAGAGAAATGCAATCCTATAAATCTCAAAAGCAGAAGATTCCTGTGTCTTCCCATGTGTAGGCAACAGTATAACTTTACTGAATTCCAAGTGCCTTCACACTTTGCTTACTTGGAAACTTGGATTTGACTGCTGTTATGAATTAAAAAAAAACCAAGAATAAAATTCAAGAAGTATAAAATACAAAACCAAAGGCACACTGATGTCCTGAAGGAGTTGGCCTCGTGCCTGTACCTTTGAGCTTGGGTTTAAAATACCTCCATGGCCTATATTATTTGGGATGACAATAATTAATAACACTAAAGAATTATTATATTGT
Source organism: Malurus melanocephalus (assembly GCF_030028575.1). Taxonomy (NCBI): domain Eukaryota; kingdom Metazoa; phylum Chordata; class Aves; order Passeriformes; family Maluridae; genus Malurus; species Malurus melanocephalus. The sequence continues at coordinate 14,884 of NW_026623516.1, read as the reverse complement.
GCTCCACAGAAAACTTTTCCTACACTGACAGACAAAAAAAGTTTTACATAATTACAGTTTCTGTTATGAACAGGAAGGCAYCTATAAATGATATAAACTGAGAAWATTTAATCRGAGACTCATATGACACAGTTRTTTTCAATGCATAGTCTGGAGTTAATGAGACGTGTGAATGGTTCCATTGTGTAACTGTCTGAACTTCAGCTGTAAGCTGTGGCTGTTTCAGAGGGGGAACAGGGTCCAATTCAGGACTGCTGTAATTGGACCGAAGTCGGTGACATTGCCAAAATGATGGGTCAAGTGTGGAGCGTGTGTCGCACAGCCAGAGCCTGGCTGCAGCTCTGGGAGGTCACAGGGATGGAGGAATGGATGGATGGATGGATGGATGGATGGATGGATCAGGGATGGATGGATCAGGGATGGATGGATGGATGGATGGATGGATGGATGGATGGATGGATGGACAGGGATGGATGGGGTGACACAAGCTGGCTGAGGTGGCCTCTTTGAGTAGGGTTTAAAGGACACAGAATTCATCTAGAAGGGGCATCACACATTCTGTGTGATGAACTGCAGCCCTCTGTGGTGGTGTGTGAAGGGAGAAGAAAGACAGGGAATGACAGAGAGAGGCCACACAGAGCAAAGCTCCTCTTCTGYCCAAAATGAGGTGGATGGAGATGTTTCTGTGTGGATGGAATGTCCCAGGCTCCCRGGCAGCTGCTGCAGRTGTTTGTCACCACCTCTCCAGGAAAGAGCTCCCCATGAATATCCTGCCTGTGAAAACCCTTGGGGTGAACATCTGGTGGATCTGATTCCCAGGTTTCCTTGTGCTGGCAGCTCTGCTGTCTGCAGTGGGGTGTTTGTGCCAGAAGTGTGAGGACTCAGCTGCTGTGGAGTGACACAGAAGAATCAGTTTGTAAAAGCAAGATGTGGCCATCAAAGTGAGACTACAGGAGAATACTCAAGGGGCTCTCAAAAGCTATCTGAAGCAGTCTGTCTTTTAGTGCAAATGTTAAATAAACCCTCATTAAAATCAACATAACTACCTCTCAATCCAGAGTGGCCATGTATTTCCTCTGTATAACATCATGCTTATTTTTCATATGCATTAACTCATAACCTGAGCACCTTGATGCAGTTTTTTGGTTTTTTGGGTTTTTTTTTTTGTCATTCCCCTTATCAGCTCTTGTCTGATCTCAAAATATCATTCAGGATGTAGAAAACATCTAAAAATAAGATTATGTGTAAGCCACAGTGCAGCTGAGCTAGCACAGGTAACTRCATCCCACCCAAAACATAATTTGCAAACAGCAAGGTTTTATCCACAGACCTTTCTCCCTGCATTGCCCAGCAGTGAGAGACTGTGACTCCAAGAGTAAATATTTGTCTTCCCCACAGAGCTCTCCACATGAGCCAGACCCCAACTTATTGAAGAAAGATGGAAATGTCAGGCAGGGGGAAGAGGCCCACAAGGAGGGCAACCCAACAGGACAGACTGGAGAGCTGTCACGGTGGGAAACCCAACATCCTGCCTGTGAAATCAGAGGGGTGGAGAGAACAGCATTGGAAGGCCAAAAGACAAAGTCCACTGAGGAAATGAGAAAGCAATCTGGCAATGGTAGGATGCCCACAGCAGGGAGGAGCTCCCTGGTTATGCACCAGCAGTGATAACAGTGATCTGTCCCCCACTGCTGCCATCCCACAGCRAACACCAGAGGCTCTCACCAACAGCAGCATGGCAGAGGCACAGAGAGGACTCTTGTGTTGTCAATATTCCCCAATTTTAATGTTTTGATTCAGTGAAAAAGTGGGGGGCTGAGAGACTACGAAAGGCATTAAACTGACTTGTTTCACWAGCACTGGGCTCCCTGTGGCTCTCCTTTGACAGTCCATCTTTCCTGTACAATTAATGCAGTTCTAAATGAGCTGACCAAGAGGTGCCAGCAACATACACAGCCCCAGCAGCTGCAGCACAAGGGAATCCAGAAATGTTGTGCAGTTAAGTATAAGCTGGAGTAGCTTTTAATCTCCTTAAAGATCTGCCCTGGTTAAAAGTCAGAAATCTTCATGAAGGTGAAATGCTTTTGGGGCAGATCACAGAAACACTGTGCATGCAGAGACAGAGGCACAGAGGTGGTTAAAACTACACTCCAGAGCACATTTGGCTGAATCGTTTTTACTCTAAGGTGTTAGGTTTATATGGCCATAGTTTTCATCCTAGAGAATCCTAAAATGTCCTGCTAATGCTGTACATATAAAACTCACTTCACTACAGCTGCTAGGCAGACAGATTGCTGGCACACTGCTTCCCACCCAGATGTGGGAAGGGAGTAACCGACCTGGGACATCTCAGCAAAATCCTGTTTTAAGGGAAATTGCTCCTGGGAAAGGAAGCWGAACTTGAATTCTTAACATTCTGAGAAATACAGAATCCTCTGAGGGTCTTGGTCACTCTTTATAAATGTAATASTGGAGTCAGAGTGCTGGGGCCAATTGTGTGGCCCTGGGGCAAATGAGAGGAAACAGCAAGATGTCAGAGTTATGCCGGGAGCCTGAGATGGACCCCACCCAGATTTACCTGGCAGTGGGTCCATAGCACCTACCCTGCCCTGCTTGGAACCAATTTGGGAACACAGAGGGGCAGGGGTACCTTCTGCCCCCCAGTTCATGAGAAACTTCCCAACGCTTGGTCAACTCCAGCCAAAAGGAATAAGGAGACTGAGGGACTGTGGCCAGCTAAGGTGTGCAGGAGATTGCACCACCATTCCCCCTCTCATCCCATCCCTTGTACCTGTGTCAGTAACTGGGGAGAGCTGGATGCTGCACAGGTACCATGGAGGGCAATTTCTTCTGGCTGAAGGGCTGGAAGGGGTGAATGGAGGAAGGAGGYTTGGAAGGAATGGATTAAAGTCATTATTTGTGGAACTACAGCAGGCCAGTGGAAAACATTCAGCTAGGAAACGATTCTGCCAACCCAAGCAATGACAGTTTCCCTCATGCTCTCCTCTTCACCCATGGTTAATATTTAGGCTTCATTAAAGCTGAAATAAAGCTGGACAAACTCCCCTGCAGCACAAACTTTCTCTGGTTTCACAGTGGTGTAAATTACAGACAGGCTGGGTATGGAAACCCTGGGGCATGGTGGAGCAGTGGTGTAAGGACACAGAGTGACTCTGGTTCGCTCAAGAACTACGCTGTGAGATCAATACCCTCCTCAAGCTCCCCTGTGCCACCCTCCCTGCCCTTCTTGAGGGACACCAATGCTCACCAGCCAGCGGTGGAGGCACTGAGGGTGAGTGTAACATCAGCTGGGGGACATATGGCACAAGCAGCAAAGCCAGATGGTGATAATGAAGTGGAGAAGAGCAAATATCCTGTCTCACTGAAGTGTTGCCTGTAATTACAGAAATTGCAGAACAGAAACACTCTCGAAGAACGGGAAGGGAAATTGCCTCTGTGTTCCCTGTGGCGTGGCGCTCTGTCAAAGGTGATGTTCTTCTGATTAGGGGCTGTTTCTCTGAGGGGAACTGGAGAAGGCTGGGCAGGGAGCAGGTTCCCAGCATATCTGGTGCCATGTACCCAGGCAGGGAAGCAAGCAGCCTGAAATCACCCAGGACAGAGGCACCAGCCCTCCTGACTCTCCTTTGCTGGGTCAAGCAAAAGGTGAATGCCCCAGCATAGAGGATGTCACCGGCACAGCCTGTTCAACACAGCTTCAGCAGTTTCTCTGGGGCCTTTTTTTTTGGCTGAGGATGGACTGGGGGGAGGGAACAGATTTCAGCCTTACTGTAATCACTAAAAATAGACCTACTGTGTGTTTGCTCCCTCTCTCCTACATTGCATTACCTCTGGGACTTGTCCAAAAAAAGATTCCAGAGGGTAGCCAAGACGAGATGATGTCTGAACACAGTAGCAAGGACTCAGTTTTCCTTAATTTTCTAGTTTCTGTTTCAGCTTTTAGTRGAAAATAAGTAAGGCACAGACAGTGCTGCTTTTGTATCAGCCCCTTGCATCGAAGCTCTCAGCTGTTAGAAATTAGACTGTGGTTACTTCTTTGACCCCTGTAATTTCTGCAGAGAGCAGTGATCTGGTCTCACAAGCATCCCCCCGGCCAAGCCTTCAGTACTAGGAGTGAAATTTSCTCTGTGTGCCAGGCCAAGGGTGGTTTTTGAAGTATATGTCCAGAGAGGGATAGCTAAAAGCTTCAGCAACCTTTTGCTGCATTAATCCATCATGCTTTGACAAGCCGATGGCTTAAATGAGCTGGATTCTTTATGGAAAGAGAAAAGAGGTTTCTCACGAGAAGTGGGATTTTAAYGGAAAAACAGATATGTGAAAGCTTAAATCTTAGTGCCAGGATGTGTTTCTATTTAAGGAGATTCTGACCTTTTTTTTTTGTCAGGAAAGATTGCTGTGAACCTGGCTTTGCAGCGGGCCAGATTGTGTATTCATGTCTTTAAACAGCCCCATTGTTGTCAGCCAGGAAGGTCAGTGGGAGCAGCAGCTGCTGAAGAGGCTGGCGGGCGCCCCAAAGCAAAGGTCACCAGAGCACTTGCAAAGGATTAGCAGCCGCTTGGGTGGAGATGGAGGCCTAAAAAGCATCTCAGAAGGTCCTTGGCCACAGCTGGATGCTGCTCAGGGTGTCTGGTGTCAGTAGATAATGCTGTTGTGAACGACTCCAAGGTTTTATAATGCTGGGTTTGATGGGTTTTGAGAGGGGAAGCACATAGAGTGTGGGGAGAGTGTTTCCTCCCCAGGATCCCAGCTGGAATCAAGGGCAGTGTTGCTGTGAGTCTCTGCCATCCTTTTTGCCATCCTGTGTTTCAAGGCCTCAGTCCATTCGGCATCTGCAAAGGCCAAATTGAGATTTTTGTTAATTGGTGATGCCCTGCTGCACTGCCAAAAGCAACGCTTACGGTGTAAATTGCTGCATCCAGGCAAAATGAAAAGCTCAGGTTTTGTGGTGGCATTTCCCACTGGAACAGCCAGCAGAAATCCTTTTCTGATGAGAGCAAAGTGCTGTGTGAGAGCAAGAAGGAGGTTCTGCTCCATTTTGGGCTCAGTCCTCTTCTTGCTGCTTTAGCCAAGACAGAGCTGAAACCTCTCCTCCATGGCAGTCCCTGGAGGGGCAGGGCAGAGCATCTTTATGGCCAGGAGATCTTCCAGATGGAGTTTTRGGAAGGCTTTTGAAGCTCAAAGCTCAAATTGAGGTAAGACACATGACAAGAYACTTCTGAGGGAACAGRGYTCTTGCTTCSCTGCTAACATCAGTCTCATGGGATTCCAAAATCCTCCTTTGCCACTACCAAAGAAACACACAGAGGCAACAAGAGCCCGCCCCTAAGGGCTCTAGGATGCTCTCAGCCCTTGAATAGAGATGACARAGCTGTTCAGAGGGCAAAAGGTCAGCACAGCCTCCAAAATTTTCTGAATGCCAGTGTGGAAAATGCCCTCAAATGCCTGAACCCTGCAGCAGAGCAGGTGAAGGGGCAATTCCTCACATCAGAGAGGGGTTCCTCAGTGTTTCACACAACCAGATGGCTCAAAGAGTGACAGGGCCCAAAGAGGAAAGAAATAAGGGATTGATGGAGTATGTGATCAATTTGGAAGTCTTAATGAGTAGCCACTCTATTGTTTTACAGACAGCAATGTATCTTGGGACAAATTACGCCRGTACATTATAGGATTTTCAAGCAGATCTTGTGCTAATTTTCCAAACTTCTGGGAAAAGGGGAGCGCATGGGGGATTTTGTACCCAGTTAATTTTATGGAGTGAATTGAGTGAGGGTGGATTTATTTTCTGAGCTAGACATCGTTTCAAGCATTGCTTTGTGTTTCTTCATTGGGGAGGCAGGGTACCGTTTTATTGCCTTGTGTAAATTGCTTGTTGTTTTATTGAAGCATAAAAACACTTGGCAGGGCTACAGCGTCCCATTATCTTTCAATTGGGTGGGCAATAATTCCTTAAACAAACACAAAACCTTATTAAACCCTCAAATACCTAGAAATCAAAACAACTTAAGAACAGGGACATCCAACAGGGTGTGGGTAACGAAGAAATAAATGCGCTTTTAAACTACTGAACACAATTAGATCTGGAAAACCACCTTGAAAGCTACAATAAAAGCATGTCTGATGTTAGCACTGCCTGCAGTGTTTCTTTCTGCTTCTGGGTCTGCCTCTAAGCCTGCTACACTGCYGGGTGTAAGCAGTGACCAAATCCCAAGGAACTGCTGATATTCTGCTTCCAGAGGAGTTTGCAGATCCTAATCCAGTAGGGAGAGGTGGCCCAGGGGAGGCTGGCAGGGATTTCTRTATTTGCTCAGCCATTGGAGAGGGATGTGAGCCTGCTGGACTCTGCACCGGGGCTCTTGTGGTGTCTCTGAACACTCACAGGATGGAGACCGAGCCATCAGCTAACCCCCTCCTGCTGCAGCCCTGCTTCTGTGAGAGCTGACCTCATCTCAGACAAACCTCAGCACATTCAGCACATTCAGGAATTTGTGAGTCATCCCTGGGAAACTTTTCCTCCTCTGCAGTAACATCTGAGCAGAACAGTTCATACTGCACTGGCCAGAGCTTTGGTGCAGGGGCTCTTTGTGACTGCAGTCAGGATCCTGCATGKCAGTGGCACCTGGAGGGGCTGTGCCCACAGATTGTTTCTCCAACTCCTCCCTCCCCAAAGAGCAGCATCCTGGTACAGCTGCAGGTCCTTGGGCCAGAGGGGTGGCTCATGGGCAGCACAGAAGCCAGAGACTGAACACCAGGAGAGAGGATGGCAGAATCCAGCTGTGATGACAGTGCTGAGGGTTAATATGGACATCAGGGCCAGTGCCAGGTGTCAGCAGGCACCTCCCAAGGCTCTGTTTTTGGTGAGCCACCCTCAATCCCCCAGCTGCTGCCATTCCCTTTGGCTCCTGTCCCCAACATAGCACATCTCCAGCCAGATTTCACCTGGCAGCAAAGAAGCCAGCTTTGACTGGCTCTCCTGACATGAGGGATCAGCATGGAGCATGGATACCAGGAGCTCTGTGCTCCAGCCGAAATGAGAGGCTGAAATGATTTCAAGCTCTTGTTGGTCAGGTTGACAGGAACACCAAAAATCTGTGACCTTCTTCTTCCATCACCAGTCATGGCAGGTATCTGCAGGACACTAAACACAGCTTTGTAGAGGCCCCAGAGGACCTGCCCTGACAGCTGAAGATGTAGGTGAAGACCAAGAATGACACATGTAAAAGTGTTCCTCAGCTCTGGGACAAACCTGACAGGAAGAGATGAACAAGAAGTAGAGAACCCAGAGTAAAACATCTCTGTCCATTTTACATGGGGGAGGTGCCAAATAGCCCATCAGCTGGTGCTGGATTTTCCTAATTGATGCTGGATCCATTCCACACAGACTTTCCATGAGGGGAAAWGCTGGCTGCTCCAGGAGCCCAGGGAGGTGTTTGGTTTTCCAGGGGAGCTGGAGCTGGTGTGTTTATGTTGAGAGAAACCCTTCTGGAGCCATTCCCATCTGCAGAGAGGGCCTGCTCAGTCAGATGTCTTCCCCAAGCGTGGCATTTAGGAAAAAGGAGGCTAATTCCTGCTCTCYGATGGGAGGATGGTGTGGAAGGAGTTCGGACAGCTGGAGGAAATGGCAGCAAAGGCGTGAGGAATTCTCATTAATCATCTGTGACCGTTTGGATGCTTCRTTTTATGCTTATGCCAACATGCTCACTCTCTGAGCCAAACATCACTGATTTTGTTGGAGTTTCCCCAATGAGGCTTGGCTGGGATAAAATGGGACCTTTTTTCTTTAACTGTGTCCACKTTTTCATCACAAAACATCACAGGAACTCATTCTTCCCTATGCTGCTCCCCCAGCTTYGCAAGCACACAAACATTCCTGTGCGAATAGAGTGAGCTTCTGTGCTCAAAAAAGCAAAACTTGAGGTTTTCCTGTGTCCAGCCCAAAAGCTCTGTCAAGGCTGGGTTTATTCTGCCCTGAACAATGAGCAGGGTCAACAGAGGAGTGGGCAGAGTTRGYCCCAAAGACRAGARAAAGCAGCTCCAGCTGAGGCCAGGRGYGCCTCATCTCTGCAGTGGTTTGGCCRTGGAGATTTCTGCTGTGCTTAGCACAGGAAAACTGAAAGTCTGAGACATTTCAGTGACATTCAGCAATGAGACACCCCGACAATAAATTCTTGCATTTTTGAACTGCCTCTCATCCTATCAGGGGGAAAGTGATGGGCAGGTACCCATGAATACAGCCCACCCTCTGCTCCCCCAGGCCTCACCATCCTGGCTGTCTTATTCTTGTTCTATCTAAATTCTTCTCCTCCTTTATCCAAAAAAACAGGAGAGAAAAGACCAAGATGTCCCTCCCTTAAAAATGTTTTGAGTTGGGTTTTTATCATATATCAGTGTTATGCATTGATTCCAAAGAGGTTCTGCTGATTTCCAGCACAGACTGCAAGGTCAGTGAAACACAGAGCTGAGATCAAATCCCTGGGACAATCACTTCCCTCTGAAGGGCTGAGATAACCAACACTGCCCTGTACCAAAATCCCTCATGGTGACAGGTGCATGTGAGAAAATCAGACAGAAATCTGTCCACACATGGAATATTCCAGTGTTCCAGTGACTGTCAGGTTAAACTCTGCCACCACAGGGCAAGGAACAGGCAACTGTGGTGCTTTACACCATTTATGGACCTGGTCCAAGCATTAGACTCAAGGTTAATTAGGCACCTCATCATGAGACCAGGAAACAGCATAACCTATTATATACACAGGAATTTTTACAATATTTATCTGTAATGACAGAACTCAGGGGTTTGTGCAAAGTGCTGTGCGAATCCAGAATAAAAGGCCCCTCTCTCAGGATATCCAAATATAAAAACAGAAAGCAGGTAGTCACAGAGAAAAATGAATAAAATAGAAACTTATGGTGCTTAAGTTTGTGACAAAAAACAAAGGGAACCTCCCTTTTTCCTCATCCCATCCAATCCAATCCTAAATTATGGAGAATGGTCCCAACCTCCTGCTGCTTTCCCTTCCCTCAGTCCCAACCTGGCATCTTGCAGATGGGAGAGTGAAATGAACCCCCACCATGAGTTACAGGATTAGGTGGGTTTGACATCCCTTTGGTAACCCAGAAAGATGAAAAGACATCAGTGTGGACTCTGGCCAGGTTTCCTAAAGAGGCAGAGGCCTCAGAGATCCCCAGGACTGATGCAAGGAGGTCAAAGAGCCAGGGACACTGAAGGCAAACCTCAAGTTCATGGCTTTATCATGTCATGCAGGGAAGTTCTCTGTTCCTAAACTGGCTCAGCAAAATGAAGGATAAGGTGAAACCCTCTGAAATCTGAGGGTATCAGAGCTAAGGGTGCTTTTTTTTTGCCTTCTGCTGTTCCCATGAGCTGAGAACACTACAGGAGGTCTCATGGGAATATTGTCCACTTCTTGCTCTTCCTGCCTCCTTCCCCCTCAGCTCTGTGGTTTGCTCACACCACAGAGGAGATGTTTGTGTCATATGAAACAATTCCATCCTTTGTTTCTCCCCTTCAGCATGCAGCCTCAGGTCTTATTCAGTGCAAGTGTTTAAATGCTGCTCTGAGGACACAACTCCACTGYAAACTTTTCTCTGACTGTTTTATACTGTCTTTAAATGCTGCTCTGACATTCATTAATTTATTCCTGCAAGCAATAAATACTATTAGCTCCATGTTAGCTGTACAAAATTAATCCACACAAAATGAAAAGGAAATTTCGCCACAAATTTTGGAGTACCTGTTGAGGCATCAGTGTGTTGATTTTTCAGAGTTTGGCWTGTTTAATCTATCCAGGACACAATTTATATTAACATCAGCCAAGYCAGTGAGCATCTACGAGCCCCACCACGCTGAGCAAATGCTACAAGAAGTTTTTCAGACACCTGTAACTTGTCCAGTTTGGGGAAAGCAGAAAACCTCTCACTCAAAGTGGGCACTCCCTGCCAAACCTCCAGGCTTGGGCAGCACTTTGTTTCYGCAACAAACCAGAGGCAAGAATGCACAAAACTGTGTATCTGTCCCAAATCTTGGCCACAGAGAATAGGACAAATTACAGCTGAAACATTCCAAAACCACAGAAATGCCTGAGATGGGCAGACCACATGGAACCCTTTAGCTCAGGAGGTTCAGCAGAGTTGCAGAACGTCTGGGAGATGCTGCCCAAAGTGCAGGTGACCCCAGGTTGTGTTCAGTGCTGACAGGGACAGTTCTGCAGCAGTCACCAGGGCTGACCCTGCAAAGGGACAGGGTCCTGTGTCACAGCCGAGCTCTGGCAGCTCTCCCAAGGCAGCTGTCCCCGTGCTGCTGCCTCTTGCTGGAACAGAGCCTTGGGCAGCATGGCCAAGCCTCATTAAAAGCAGCATGAGGAGAAGGAGGTGGCCATGGAACCGGTGCAGCCTCTGCACTCTCCTCCTCTGAGGCTGCACAGAAGCCTGGATGGATTATTTTCAATAACAACAACTATTTACTGGTCTGGGAGGGACTCTGCAGGACTGCTCCAGTGAGTAATGAAAGAGTAAGTGCYGGAAGGAGGGAGAAAAGCATGCAGAGCAGCAGAAGGTGGTGTGCAGCACGCTGAGCTGGGGCCAAGCTCCTGGCAGGGGCTGTGTGAGGGTGGCTCTGTGCCCAGACTGTGCTCGATGGGAGATGCACAAACAACTGTGCTGCACTGAGGCCTTGGCATGGTTGTSGAGGGGCTGTGGAACTGGACAGGCCATTTCCCCCTGAACTGTAAAACCACTGCTGGCCACTCTTCCCCATTTGGAACAGCAAGTGTTGGAGTGCTGGGCCAGTTCCAGGTCGGACAGCTTCATTATGCCTAGTTAAGTGGTCATGGTGGGTTTTAATTAAGCTCATCATTCTTCCTGATTGCCTGCTCCAGGCATTTGTGCAGCATCGCCAGACACCAACAGACAAGTGTGAGATGGAAAGGAGGGAGCCCTGAGCTCAGTGGCCCTATTGTCATTGTCATTGCTCTGGCACCTTTSCCAGCCAGGTAAACTGGCACTAAATCACCTGCACAGCACATGTTGGCTGTTCTGACTGCCAGCAGGTCCATCTGCTGGGATGGTTAACCTTCCCCAATGAAAACTGAGGGGTGAACGCTCCAGGGCAAGCTGCTAAGAGTCCTGCTTGGATTGTTTTTACTCTGGCTTGCCTAGAAGTAAAGTTAACAAAAATTTAACTGATGGGCAGGTAAATGTGTGACTCTCAGATCCTTTGCTGGCTCCAGCAACACAGAGTTTCAGCACAGTTTCCTGCACAGTCTGTGTCTTCCTTGCCCAGTGCTGGGCTGCATGGGCTGATCTCATCATCTCCTGGGTGGCTGGTTGGTTTTGGTGCCCCCAAAGAGCCACACTGGGTATTCCCTGGGCAAGGGGAGCTGCTGCATGGCACCAGACCAAAGGCATCGTGCTCACTTTGCAGAGCAAGCACGTGGCTCTTTCCTGATGTTCTTGGTTCCCATGGAGACCCTGAGAACATCAACACAACAAGGACTTGAGATAACCCTCCCTCCTCCCCAWCCTGGACAGATCACAAATAATGCAAGAAGTGCCCAGGCATTGTGGTGTTCACAGCCCCACTTTGTCTTTCCTGTTTGTTGCGTTGTACATTTGGGGTTGTGAGAAAATTTATGAAGTGTGCTTGTGCTTGACAGCTTTTTCCAGGAGGGTTTTGAGTTGTTTTCCTTCCAAGAGTCTGCATTCAGTTAGTTAGAGCCTGGAATATGTGATCTCACGGTGTTTGTATTTATACCTCTCACAAAACCATTTTTACAGCACCAGGGTCTGTAGGTCACTGTGAGGCACTGGTGAAGTCATTGCAAGGTCACCTCCAGGGTGATGCCTCCTACGTGCAGCACATCAGCAGCTGAAGCTGCTCTCTGTAGCTCTGAGCTGAAGAAACACAAGCCATGGATATTAAAACGATGAAATAACACAACGTAAAGGGAAAATACACTACAGGGAAAACACTCTTCTGGCAGGGGTCAGCTGTGAGGATTYGATAATGGAAGGGGGCTTTTCCATCATCTATTCCCACATCAGGAAAACGTGCAGTTTCCTGAGCAACAGGCTCAGAGGGCTGCTGCTTTCATGGGTTCTTTAAACAGCCTCTGATGTTTTGTGATTTAAAATTTCCATAGTGAGATACTTTTGTATCTAGTCCAGGGCTCCTCAGCTCTCCTGGGAATATTCTCCCTATCACACAGGTGACAGTCTCATTACCTGTCGGTGTAACAGGAGGCTGTAAATTGTCTTCACACCATKCAAGAGATTGGGTTCTTGCATGGAATGCTCTTTTTGCCTCTCCTGAACCCATTTTCAGAGGGAACAAAAGCAACCTCCTTATTGAAGAAAGGGAAAACATGGCATAATAAACAGAAGATGTGCAGCAAAGGTTTGAGTCTCAGCCTTTGACTTTGCAGCCTTCCCTGGGTGGTAGAGAAGGAGGAAACAAAACCTTCATGAGTCCAGCATTGAGCTGGGTGCATGGAATATCTGTGATGTGGGAAAAAAGCAGCCCGTGGACAGTGTGGAGCTCCTGGAAATGTACATCTCAACCCACATTTCCTCCTGAAATGAGCTCTGCTGCACATGCAGCTGTGTGAGTCTGTGCAGTGGCACTTGGAGCTCGCTGTGTCACACAAGTGGGATAAACACAGGCGTTTAGTTTGGTTCCTTTGCCAGAAAAACTCTTTGTTCAGAACAGAAACACCAGGCTGCACATTCCCACAGCAAACTGGGGTTAAGAAACACCCTCACTTTCAAACCAATCACTGCACAAAGATGATTCCCAGTGCTCCAAATGCCCAGAACTTTTAAGGAAAAAAAAGTCTCCTTTTCCCCTCATTTAGGATTTTGTTGCTGTTGTTGGGTTTGGGCTATTTTTATGAGAAACCTAAGTGATAACACAGCCACTTCCAGAGCTCACTACTGCTGATTGTTTTATCCTGTGGAAAACCTAAGCCCTCCTTTACTCATTAAGAGAATCAAATTTATTCTGCCAAACAGCTCAGAGGCATTCCAGCACCCGCTGGAAGTGGTGGTAGCTTTACCACTGACTTCAGTGGACACAAAATATTCCCAAGACTGGAAATCCCAAATTACCTKCATCTGTTGTGCACATTTCTGAAGCCTTCTAGCTGCTAACAAGACCATCGTGTTGSATGAAAAAGTACAGCTACAAGAAACATTAGTGAGAATGTGTGTCTCAGTCAAAGTCCTGGTCTACTCCAGTTSGTTGGAAAACTGCCATAAATAAATCAGGATTTGGCCTCACAAGAGTGCTGAAAACCAGGGTCAGCTACAGCATGCTGTGTGTGCAGGGAGCAGCCCTTGGCTTGGGCTTCCTGGGAGGGTATTTTTCAATGTTGTGGTTTCTATGAGTGCCCCAGGAGTTTGAATGTTTGTCCTCAGCCCCTTGGCCATGATGGGTGCAGGGGGGAGAAGGAGAATACAGCACCCTGTAAACTGGCACAGTGAGAGTGGCTTCCCTTCTCTCCTCGGAATGGGAGGCAGGGCAAGAAGAGCAYAGCAGTGTTATACAGAAATTATAGGATTGTACAAGCTGTGTTTTGGAAATATCAAGCCAGCAAGGAGCCTGGTGCAGAAGAAATTTGGGATGCAGTGAGATGCTGTGAAATGGTGGAGGGCAGGTCAGGAGAATGAACCACTGGAAAGAAGCTCTGGCTGCCCTGGTCTGGCTCTTYTCTAACTCCTATCCCAGCTCCTCATCTCCTCATTCTGCTGCCCTCCTCCCAGCTCCTCCTTTGGGGCTGGAATGCAGGGAGGATAGCTGAGAACTGAGGCAAGAGCCGAGGAGATACAAAGATGGCCAAGGGGAAGGTCTGAGGGTGCAGACAAGCCTGAGGAGACAGAAAACAGGCAGGAGATGAGCATGAGGGAGACCTAGGTGTGGGGATGCTTGCCCAGGTTCTCTAAACTTCCCTGGGAGAGTTTATGGCTCTAAAATACAAAACCAAAAATATCAGCCCATGGTACAAGGTGACTCCCTTCCCTTTGCCATGCTCCTGTCCCACCCAGCACTGCCCTATCCCTCCAGAGCAATAATAACCAGTCCAGGTGACGTGGAGACTGTCCAGGAGCTGCTGCTCCTCACATCCCATTGCTCTCTGGCATCCCATCCACTCCCACAAAAACACAGCAGTGCCTCAGCCCTCAGTTCATCCCCTGTTGGAGGAGTAGATGAGTCCTTGCCATCTGAAATGCATCTCACTTTAACAGGGAAAGTTAAAAAGGAAAATTAATGTGGTGTAAGCATAAGGATTAAGTGCACATAATTCTTGCTAAGATGAACAAGGCAAAGAAGAGACGGGCAATAGCACAGGTGAGGCACAGAGCGGTTCAGCCACCCCATTTTGGTATCTGAAGTTATGGCTGGCAGCCTCTCCAAAGCATTTTAGGGACAAAGTCGCCTGGCTGTACCAAGAAGGCAGAAAACACACTTTGGAAACAAAGCCACGCTTTCGAGTGACAAGTGTGGGCTCGAGGGGCTTAGCAGGGCACAATGCCTTCCTTCTGATCCACCCCCGGCTCTTCATTCCCTGCAGGCGGGCGAGCTCCCCCGCTGCAATCAGGACAAGGGGGAGCGGTGGGAAGGTCAGAGCGGGCGGCTCCGGGGCCAATTCCTGCCCCATCCTCCGCAGGTCCCTCGGTCCGAGCCTGGCAGCAAACGCCGCTATCCGGCAGCGCAAACGAGCGGCACACGCGGGGCTGAGCGGGATGCGGTGCAGTCTCGGAACGCTGCGCTCCTCGCAGCCGAGAGCACGGGGCCGTGCGGGGCAGGATTTGGGGTCGGGGCAGGATTTGGGGTCGGGGCAGGATTTGGGGT